>NC_092819.1:53862500-54050000 GCF_023375885.2 Dermacentor andersoni | reverse complement strand
TTATAGCATATTGATGTAAGCTGTTATTTCATACGTAAAAAATGTCCACTTTAGATACTCTAGTAGATGCAGTTTTCAGAAATGCGATATCTCCCTTCTTTTTTTTTTTTTTTTTTTCTGGCGCGAAGTTATGGATTTGTAAACTTCGTGCTTTATTTTTTTAAACATGCCAATTTTTCGAAGAAAATCCACTCCCTAATTCAAAATTCTGCTTCCTACAGTCAGTAGAAATTACCATTTCCCCAAAATGCAACAAAGCTCATTCAAATCGGTCCAGGGAATCTTTCAGAGAAAAACATTTCTGCGTTTTACGTATATTTGAACAAGCGCGGCCTCGGAATTGGCCACGAGCTGAAGCTTTCCTTTAAACAAAAGTTGGGTTTCTCAGGTTGGTGACGTACCGGTCAGCAGTTAGAACCGACTTGAAAAGCAATTACGTCCCGGCGCGGCCTTTGTGTCTGAGGAGGGCACAGCATCTACTTTATTGAACATTAGATACTCATGTCTACGTGTAAACATGGGGCGAGCCGCCAATTTATTGACGCCGATATTGAGGAACGCCAGAGATAACCCGCGTATCTTTATGACTCTCCCCTTTTCTTTCATACATCACCGGGACGAAAGCGAAAGTTCACGTCGAACGGCGAACCCACGCAAACAGACCGCAAAATTGCTGCGCACGAACAAAGGACGCGGGAACCAGACAGGCAAATAAGTAAGCGGTGGTCGTCCGGCCGTGTCGGCGAGAAAGACAAATCCTACATAATTGGCGGCTCAACGCTCGCGCTGCTCGCCGGGAGTTGTGTGCAGTGTTATGAAAGGCGTATAGGCACCCTGCACCGGTCAGAGGGCGCTGCGATCGACCATACCAGTTATCACACTAGTGTCGTCTCTGCGAGCCGCCAGGGGGTTGCAGAGAAAATGAAACGACCTTCCAAACGCCAAGAGACGCTCGTGCGAGTCTTACACCGCGAGCTTTGCACAGTCCATAAAGCCCAAGCTTGGTACCGGGTGTGCGAAAAGTAGCTGCGCAGTGAGAAACATAAACAGAAACTATTACGATAATCGTGAATGACTTCTCAGTTACGCGCGCGATGTGATGGCTCAAAACCTGTAGATCGTCAGTCCGTCTGCTCGTGTTGGCACAGTTTGCCGAGTGGCAGTGCAGCTCGTGTCATGCAGACGATGACAATTCGACAGCTAATATTCCTGGCAGAGCGTGTGTTTCGCAACGGAGGGGAATTCGTGGAAACTGCGTAAAGCACGCTTGTTGACATTTTCAGCATCTCCCGCAGTGATCACTGCCAGTGCCGTTAGTAAACCTTCAAATTTGAAGACCCCCATTTCCACTACACATTATAATATATAAAGACGCCAAATAAACGGACGTCTGAACGTTTTTTTGGCGCCTATATATTTTATAATGAGCAGCTACCAACCAGCCCAACAAGAAGTGCTTTTCCACTACACACTTACTTTTTGGACACCCAGCACATGATTCTCGCGCTGCCCCGTTCGAGAGATACCATTGCCTCGCCGATGAGTGTTTCAAAAAGTCGTCGCAAATTTTGACACGTTTTCACAAAAGCTTCTTACACTAGAATGGTTCGTAAGAGAAAATTCAAGACCGATCCTAATGCTGGACACATTAGCCGAGGGCGGCTGGTCAACGGCAAAGCGCACTTACGATCGAAAAGCTTTGTCGATTCGGCCTCTGAATCGCATTATGGCCTTCGGGAACGGGCGGCCATGATCGCATCATTCCAATTTCGCTTCGTCCGCTCGCTAGGCTGTGTGTTCTGGCGCTGCTGTCGACTCCGGACAGCTTCATGCGCAGGGTGCCATGAAATCACGCAATCGTTCTTCACGACATAGACGCGTGACAGTCTATCATTTGTATGAAGTGAAAATCATCCGTAAATTGTAATGCGACCCGTTTTACTTTGAGAGAGCCGGCGAAGGTTTGGTGTAACAGAGGCGACGAGGGAAGCTATATAGTATGTAACGCGGAAGAGGTTCGAAACTTTAAATGGATCGAGGTGTATTCCTGTGATTGTAAACAGTCCTACGTATTGCGATAACGTGACCACATGGAGCGACGCAAGAAAGCGTTGACAAATAAAAAAGCAAACGTGGCGTCGAAGCGACAAACAGCCAATTAAAGAGACAATGCAATAAAATAAACAAAGCTGTAACGTAAGGGAAGACATAGAAACAGGAGTCGAGCTCGCGAGAGCGTGGTATGGGCAAATAAAGCGTACAAGATAACGAGAAAATTGAATGATTTAGGCAAACGTCACAGGCAATAAGGTAACAAAAAAAAGAAGAAATTGTCAAATCATCCAAAGCAACGCGGGGTTCTCTCGCGTGCACCCAAACCTCTATACACAAGCATTTATTGCATTTTTTTTCGTGTTTTCTTTTTGTCTCCCTTTTTTTTATAGCTGCACTGCTAACGAAATGCGGCCACCACGGTTACGGGAAACTTAGAAAGAAAACAAGGACCCAGGAACACAGAAATTCTCGCGCGGAAATCGCGTAATGGTCACTCTGCCGGTGAACCACGTCGATGCCGAGTTGGCGAACGACCTTCTCGTCCCCGTTCTGACTTTTCTTTTTCTTCTTCTTCCATTTTTTTTTCTTGTTGGTCTCGCTGTACCTTCCTTGTTGTTTCTGAAGAATGCGGCGGCATTCGTTTAAAGCCGTGTAATGCGGAGGGAGAACGCGTTGCCGAAGTGGGCTCAGCGCCGAAGGGCCCCAAGCCGGAAACAATCGTTCGCGAATAACTTTATTATCGGTTCGCAGTCCTTTCTTCTGCCGCTGTTGTTGCTCCTCCTTTTTGTTCACGTCCTTCATTTTCTATCTCCTCCTCCTCCTCCTCCTCCTCCTCCTCCTCCTGCTCCTTTTTTGCCTCTCCTTTTCACCTGTCTTTCATTTGTCTTTCAACAAGCATCAGACCGAACTGATGCTTGTCTACGCTTGTTCACCATTGGTATCCCTGTAATTCGCTTCCAATCAGCTCTGATAAAACAAGACGTTTTTTTTTAGACCCCGGAACAAGGTTATGGAATCTCATGCTAGCGTATTTACAGTTACAGGATCTGCAGTTATAGGAACTGCACCTCGCGTTAAGAGCTTGGGTGTTCGGTCTGAGGAACATCTGCACCGGAATGATCATGTTGATTCTGTTGCAATAAAAATTTCGAGAACTGGTAGGTATCCTAACCAAGTGCAGAAGTGCATTTCCTCAGTGTATAAAAAAACTATTATAGTACTCATTGTTTTACTCTGTTATCAACTATATTTTGCTGGTGTGGGGCACGACTTCATTTTCCAACACCAAAAGACCATATACTCGTACAATTCAAAAACGTGCCAGACACAGTATTGCCAACGCTGCGTTCGATGCAAAATCAGAACTTAGTTTTGAGGCACTTAACATATAACATAACTGTGCAATAACGGGTTGTTAAAAGATACAAATTTAGCTTTAAGCAAAATGCCTGTCTTTTTAAGCTATCCAAACATAAAACCTACACATACGATTCCCTAGCAGCTGGAGATTGGTTTACACCAGAAATACATAAGAATTGTGGAACAAGCGCTTTCTTATCGATTACCTTTTCTAATAAATTCATGCAATGATTTTGTCCTTTAAGAGAGCGATTTCTGTTTGATTTTGGCTGTACAATCAGCATTAGAGAGCAAGCTGTAAGATACCTTACTTTTTAATATTATCTACAGGATTGTTCCTTGTTGCTGTATAAATTGCAACTTTGTAGTTGTTATGCATGTTCGTATAATCGAAGTTTTTTTTTTGTATTAATGATGTAAATAAAACTGTGTCTGTCTGCGTTGTGTATTTTTATGTTCCTTAGACTACTGCCTTCTTCCTCTTTCTTCCTCTTGTGCCTTAGTGTTGTCTTCATTTGTCTCGTGTATTCTTTCTTCTGTTCCTCTTTCTGTTGTCTTGTTCCTCTGTTACTTCTTCTTCTGTGTTCCTCTTCTGTTTTTTCGTCTTCTGTTCAGTTGTCTCGTGTATCCTTTCTTATGTTCTTCTTTCTGTCCTCATGTTGTTCCTCTGTTACTTCGTCTTCTGTCTTCCTCTTCTGTTCTTTCGTCTTCTGCGTTCGACTTCTGTTCAATTGTCTCGTGCATCCTTTCTTCTTATTATTATTTTTCTTATTTTTCTTCTTATTTTCCTTATTTCTCTTCTTCTTCCTCCTCCTCCTCCTCTTCTGCCTTCCTTTCAAATATATCTTGTTGATCCATTCTTTCGTCTCCGTCCTTTCTCTTAATCTTCTGTTCATTTCTCTTAAGACTTCTTTTCCTCTGTTTATTTGTCTTGCATTATTTTTATTCGTTTAATATCTTACATAAAAAAGACTACGGACACTGTCACCTACCTGCTTACTGCCTATTCCTCAGGGACAGAGAGACAGAGAAAAATCAAAGCGGAAAAGGGGACGATTGCACAAGCGCGCTATGGATGGATAATAAATACAGCCGAGCGCCGCTCCCTCTGTAAAGGGGCACGCCCGTGTGGCGCGCCGGTGAGAAAATGCGTGTCGTCGAAGAAAAATGGTTAGTGGCTTTCCTGACGCTTTCGCGCGGCTTAGAACCCTGGTTGTTTTTTTTTCTGCAGCTTATCTTTCTTCCTTTCTTTCTTTTGCACGTGCTGCGCGTTCTTATGTAACACCCTCTTATTGTTTTCAGCAGTTCTCAGAAAGGGAGAACGCCCGTCTTCCACGGAGGTGCATTCCGAAAGCTCAAAGCTTTTATGAATTCCGGCTAATTTTCTAGCGTGCGCGTTGCGACGATTCGTTGTACGTAATGGACATTACGCGCCTCTCTGTGCCGCGTGAAGTTAAAATAACGAAACGACTGTCAATGAACAGAAGTGAAAACTATGAGAGAAGAGAGCGTTTCGGCAGCCGAGGGGCACCCGATGTTCGGGTATCATTGTCTGTCTAAAAATTCAAGCTGAGCGATTGATTGAATCGATCGATTGAATCAATTGATGCTTTAATTGCTGATAGTGCGCGAGCTTTGAACAAAGGGTCACCATAAGAATGATTGCAAGACCTTTTATAATAAGACTTCCAGAAAACTTAAACCAGCTCATTTGCCTCCGCAGCTGGACTAATGATTGCAGTTGCGCTAAATGCTCGATATACGTCCATTCAGGGTAAGTATTACTGATCTGATATTAAAGTCAAATGTCAATTATAAAAGCACAACTTTTTTTCTCAAGATTTACGGAAGTAAATCAGCAGTTTAACTTTGTTTACCTTACGTACTTCGACCTATAGACCCGCATAATCGGATAACTATTGCATTAAAAGGATCTGATTAATCACGTTAAACATTTCATCGATATGCCCAGACCTATACTCAAGGTATTTGCTCATATAAGTATATATACCACCATGGTTGCTCACTGACTATGGCATAGAACTGGTGAGCTTCAAATAGCGGCTTCTGTACCCAAAAGCGGAACGGCCGCACTACGATTAGGGTGGAATGCGAAAATGCCCCTCCGAGGCGCTTTTCCGTGGTTCATTCTTTTGCCTTGACAGTCTGTAAACACATTTAGGATGTTGCAAGTTTAGCTTGGATTTCCATGTTTAATGTCGAAAAGACACGCACCGAGCGATGGGAGACCTTGCTAACCAGCCCCGCCCTGGAAGACCAGCTCGTCCTGGTTTCAAGGGGCCAGGCGGCTAGGGAAGCCTATGGGTCCCGTGAAGAGGGAACCACTTCCATTGACGGCGTCTAAGATGTCGAGCTCGGCTCAATGATGTTCTCTCTCTCTCTCTCTCTCTCACACACATGTTGCACAGAATGACAATAAATACAGTTGTGTACATCGCATTTAGTTTTCATGGCATTTCCTTACGCGCTTCACGAAAGCTTTGCTTCAGATAGATTACAACCTGTGCGTCAGACCTGCATAGCTTTTTATAATATGCTATTTTATTCTTCTTCTTGCATTTCTTCTTGCAAATTTTTCATATTTTGCTACTAGTTGCTGGTGATTTTATTTCTATCTATGCTATATTCCGTTAGTGGATACTTTCCGTACGTGTTTCAAGGAGTCAAAATCAACAACCTAGTAACGTAGCGATTCGGGATGGTAGATAATAAGCACTGGCCGCGCCAGTGCTGTCATGCTTTACGAACATCGAGCCCAACCTTTGCCGAACGGAAACCTCGGGCCCTATAAAGTAAAACTATTCCAATATGTTTTTATTCCAATCTACTGACGTCAAATCTGCGTAACCACCGACGAAAGCATCGGGCAGTCACCCACAGAGTTGTCTGAACAGACCAATCAAACGCTCGTCTCGTTCATAGGAGGTCACTTTTGTTTGCTTGAAAAACCAATAACATTGCCTACACTGAGCGGCTTGTCTTATCTAATTGGCTGACAAGAGGCGAGGAGCACGCTTAAGTGGAGAGGAATTATATGGGGCCGAGCCACTGCACTGAAAAGCGATAACCGGATGAAGAGGGTGGTGCCGGCGTCTGCGATTGGTCAGCTTTCCCTTACTTAGCTTGCGGTGGCTGGTGAAAAATCGTGGCGGCATGCAACGGAAACTTAAGAATGACGCTAAAACGGATCTTCGTCAAAGAAGAGTTGGTAGAACGAGGCCATAAACATGCCGAAAGTGCTCGAAAACGTCACACGGCCACGAAAAAACATTTATTATACGCAAATAAACCCATGCTCTCCGGCAGGTGCGAGTAGCCAGTGCCTGAGGGATCGGCGGCAGCCATCTTTTATTCCTTTCGGAACGGGGCAGCCTGCGGCTATTGAGAAGGAAAATAAGTTTTATTCGGCCTATTAATGCATCTTTAACGCGTACACGTCACACTGACGCGGTGAGTTTTTGCGGTTTTGCGACGTCGAGTGACAGGCAGGTGAAGTGGGTGCAGCCCGAAAACTTTTGACCAATAGCCGAGGGCTAATGGCTAAAAACGTCGAATGATAAATAACACTTTTTCTTTTGTTCGGTCAAATCATGCATAATCAGTGTGTTCACGTCATATCAGATGGGGAGCTATGGTGGTTTTAGTAACGTTGCGTGACAAGACAGGTGAAGTGGGGGTGGCCCAAAAAAGTTTTTGACCAATCGCGGAGGGCTGATTGCAGAATTGGAATAGAAAAATTTGGAATAGTTTTACGTTGTAGCAACCCTGGAACTGAATTCTGAAAGCTCATTGTTCGTCAGTGCTCCTTTCCATTGATGCATGCAGTCACCTCCGGTAATTATATGTCGGGCATTAGGATCGGTAAGAATTTGCGAACGATTATGGCGTAAGAGCTTTCTGTGAAAAAGTGCCCTGAAGAACAACGGCGCCGCTCGGTATTGCTTTAATTCTTTTTTTCAACGCGGTGCACAGGGACGATGTAGGAGGAGTTATTGTATTGAGCACAAGCTCATGTTGCTCAGCATTCTCACACATTCTTCTGGTAGCTGCCATTCGTGACAAGAAAGAATGAAGAATAGTTAGGGGGTTAACAAGAGTCTCGTCTGGTTTGTTACCCTGCACTAGGGGAGGGGGACAGAAAGAAGAGAGAGAAGGAACACTAGCTGCACGCACGCGCGGAGGCATACACCGAGTGTGTAGTACGTGGTCTGAAGAATGAAGAAAACAAAACAAAATCACTGTTGAAAAAGCCGGCGACGCAGTACTTTGCTTCCGCACCGCTGTAAGAGTTGGGGTTCGGCATGAAATAAGTGGTAGCTGGCCCATGCCCTCGTCGGACTCATCCACGCTAAGGACGTTGTTGAAGGGAGGGACTTGTTCTCATCGAGAACGAGGAACATGAGATTTCTTTACAATATCTACATGGAGGGTGGAGAACGTTACATTTCATCAGTCTCGCATGACTGAAAAAGAAAGAGCACCGAACATCCGACAACGGCTGCTTAAAAACTCTCTCTCCTCCCTAGATCCCTAGGTGAGGGAGAACTGCCGTTCAACCTTCGTCCAATGGGAGCATCCAAAGTCATCGTAGTCGACCCGCCTTTGAGGGGGAGGGTTCACACGCTCACTTCCGCACTTTCGTTTCACTGAACACACCGAGCGGAGAGGGTCCTCGTAGACAAGGGTTGTCACGCTTGACCCACGCAGGCGCCTCTTGATCCCAGAGCTGACCCCGCAGTCAGTAGCCGCCGCGTATGTCCATTGACTGTGCCGACTTCTGGGGCCCGTGAGATCGCACCGCAAAACACCCTGTTCCAGGAGTTCTCTTGCTCCAAGTAGACCGCGAAGGCGATAGCGAATCAACAATACTCGGTCCGCCGAACGTGGCTAGACTCGCTGGCGCCGCTGGCTGTCCGCAGGAGGCGCATTGTTGGCTCTCCCAAACGACTCGTCGCAGCGGGCTGGGAAAGGTTCGAATGTCGCTTCTCCGAAGATCGCTGCTCCCGCAGGTCGATCGAAACAACTGCAGCGGGCTGTGAAAGGTTTGCAGTTCAGTACCCCTGCAGGCCTACTACTACGGTGCTCCTCATTTGTAAAGCCACCCCTATCCTCTAGCTATTACTATAGTCATCAATGCCCACGCGTATATCTGCCACCGATACACAAACTTGTACAATACAAAAACTTCGTCTCGGCAATCTTTTGCAGGTGTTCCTCTTACCGTTTCGTCTCTCATGCATACCATATAGACGCGATTGCGGCACTTCGATTGTACAAATAATTTCTCGTACGGCTTCCAGTCGTTTCTCCTTATCCGCGACCATCAACGTACCAGGGCCGCCGGCAACTCGACTACGTCACTCAACGCAACGTCACTCACTTAGCACCGTGCACCAAACCGATCGAAACGCTTTCGCTTTTGTCTCGTTGCAGCTGGTTTGTTTACTACGCAGTGGTTCTCTCCAATGCGTTTTGAGGTCATAGCGGTCCGCGCTCTGTCGCATACGTACACACACGCACACACACTACACGAAGACCAGTTCAACAACAGCTGGAGCCGTGTAGAATGAGCCCAGCCGCCAGTGGCGCATAGGCTGAGGCGCGAGCCGTTTTCACTCATCCGCATCGTCTAGTCCCTCCGTGTGCGGAGTTCAACAACGCCAGCGTGCATGCGTGCCGCGCGCGCACGGGAGACTGCGTGCGCCGTGCGGTCTCCGCTGCGTATACACGTCGTACATACATGCGCTCGCGTTGTACGTGTTTGCGTTCGAACAGGGAAGGGACGCGGCACGGTGCGCGCTGCCTGCGCGGCTGTTCCGTCACGTTTTGTCGCGTGATCGGCCGACGAACGTTCCGGCATCGGTAATTCCCACGCCTTGCCGCAGGCCAGGCAGGCAGGCCAGGCAGGCGGGCTCGCCTCCCTGCCCTCCCGTCCGTCGTCGCCCCGTTCGCACGGACAAGTGGCAGCGAGCACATGAAGACTGTCGTTGAGAACCCCTTCGGGGCAACACTGTTTGCATGCCCATCGTTCTTTTTTTTGTATTTTTGCCTTTGGCTTAAGAGTATTGTTGCGCTTCGATGCGGGTGGTATTCGGTCGATCTTTTACGGAAGTTCCGTGCGTCCACGACGCCGGCTAGTCCGCCATTCCTTCCGTGGCGTGCAGAGTTGGCCGAACATTTTCGCTCTGTTTCTCCCGTTGTCTCGTCCCTTGAACATCTGCGGGGAATTCGGCCCATTTAAAGGCCTGAAACCGGGGATCGGGTTTGCGGAAGTCGAGTAGCATTATGCGGTGTTTTCTTTGCATACTTCCGCCGAGCTTCTATGGAGGCCGTACAATAGACGGAAGGCCGCGTAGAAGCGCTGTGAAATAGGATGGCGTGTGCAAGAAAAAATGTGCCAAACTGTAATATAGCTCTCCTATAGAGTCGGGTACTCTCTGCGGTGAGTACGGGGTGACGCCCGTTTCGTGTGAAGAGCCGATAATGAAGAATGAAAGTTGAGAGAAAAAGCTTCGCTGCCAAGGAACAACGCCCTCGCAAGAAGATATACCGACAAGTCCAGCTTAAAACTCTCGCGATCTCCAGGAAGCGGGTTCGAATTCTGTGACCAAGCAAGCAGATTTATTCTTCATGTAAAAGACAGAGGGGACAAAAGGAAATAAAGGAAATGTAAATGCGCACCTAAACGCGAAGAATCACGCGCGCGCCGATTTTGACAGCGTGTGACGCGCATCCATGCTCAAGCAACCGAAAAGCGAGATAATGTTCTGTAAACAAGTATCCCCGAGGTTGCGTAACTGTTGCACGTGCAGCCGTTTCACACGCACATGACTCACGCGTATATACGACCTAATGGAAACTTCATCCTTGTAGAATAATAACAGGAACCGCGCAACACAGGACGAGCCTGTAAAGAGCACAGGACAGAACGCTCTGTATTGTGCTCTTTACTCGCTTGTCCCGTGTTGCGATGTTCCTGTTTTTATTCCGAAGATGAACCAACCAGCCCCATTGAACACACTGCTAACGTTCATCCTTGTTTCCATGCAGTCGAAACCAGCAGATTCACTGAACTACCGCCTAAAGGTCCAGTGGCAAATAGGAGCTCGTCGTTGTCGATCGGTAATTCAGAAAAGAGAAGACGTAGCCGCCCCGTGTGTAACGGCCTTACGTCATACCCGCGCGAATACGAAACTTCGTCTGGTGCGTAGAACAACAACAAGGAGCGGCGCAGAAGGCCAGCCAAAGACGAACAGACGTCGCGTTACGATCGCTCTTCGGAAGCCCTGCAGCCGCATTCCGTCGTGTCAGGGAAGCTCATCATGGCGCCGAGCCTGCGCGTACGTTCCCGCTAAGCGAGCCCAGGAGGGACAGCGTCTGTCCGAGCGATTGGCGGTCACCGGTTCTACGCATACTGGGACGATGACAAACGAGGCAGCGCGGCTCGTTAGCGATACATGGGTCAGCGGGAGAGAGGATGTCCCTGTATGCGCGAAGACGTTTCCTCGGATGCGTGGCGTTTCCTTTTTTTTCTTATTTATATTGGGTCTTTTTCAACGACTGTCGGGCCAGCTTCCGCACCGCTCGAAGCCCAGTTGCGAAGACGTGTACTTCAAGTTCCAGCGCTATAGGCAGACGGTGCTAGCGAAACGAGGGGAGCGTAATTTTTTGGCGTTTCTCCCTGCAAATCACTTGATTCCCATGACGCGCTGAAATAAATAAATAAATAAATAAATAAATAAATAAATAAATAAATAAATAAATAAATAAATAAATAAATCTACACACGTCCTAATGCTTCAGTAAATCAATAGCATTGCGTGATCTTGCCGTTACCATTGGATGACGATACCTGCCGACATCCGACCCACTGCTCGAACGCCGTTGTTCATCTGCGAGCTATTACAAGGCATTGTAATCTACTGCTGCTGTTTACGAGTTTACGACGTCTCCTATAGTTAACTGAGATGCACCAGCATGAAAACGTTAGTTTTTTTTTTTTTCGCTGTTCTTAAACGTGATGCATATAGATATATATATATATATATATATATATGCTCGCTCTATACCATGCAGCTACCGATACAGAACGCACTACACGCAATGACCATACCTGTCGCTATACTATCAGGCGCACACACATATAGGTATGCTTTTGCAAGCCACAACTGTCGCGTTATAACGACCGCCGCCTCCATACAGAGCAATGTGGTATAGACAGCGTTGCGCAATTCAGCGTGCTAGCCGTATCGGTGCTGCGAACCTCCGAAGCCAGTTTTCCCCTTACTTGGATTTTTGTTAATCCCTAGATTTCTTTCGATTTTTGCAAGATGTAGTTGATAACCAGTTTGTCAGCATAAGTTCTGCAAGGATAAATATTTGTTTGCAATGTGTTTACTATATGAAAGTACACTACCCTTCTTATAGCTCAACATTATTTCTAGGCTCGTAATATAATAATAAGGACACTGCACTCCAGCTTAACTTATCTCACAGTGCAAGATGTAATGCTAACGAGAATGCCTCCTGCTTAAGCCAATGTTCGCAGAATAAGACGTCAGCACGTATACATATTTCTTGTTGACCATAGTTGTTTCCCCCCTTAGAACAAAGTGGCGGATAACCTATATATTTGAGTGCCGCACCTCCCTTATACATGATGTAACTGCGTCAATAAAGTGTGCCACTCAACGAAACCAATGCAACGATGCGCGTATATCGTTTTGCATGCCATGCACAGACGTTGCACCACCTAGCCTTCGCGCTTGTATGTGTCATTTGCAGCGAAGCACTCAAACATAAGCGGCCAATTCTTTATATTTCCTCTAAAGCAATGTTCGCCCAAACACATGACTGCTGAGACTCTGTTCAAGGTTGCTCTCTTTATGGGCGGCTTCCAGTAAATTTTAATATAAGCGGGTACAGTTGACTGTTAGGCGCTACGGTCGCATTAAAAAAAAAAAAGAAACATAGATTATGGGGTTTCACGTTCCAAAACCACTTTCTGATTATGAGGCACGCCGTAGTGGAGGCCTCCGGAACAATTTGGACCACCTGGAGTTATTTAACGTGCACCTAAATCTAGGTGCACCGGTGTATCCCACCTGCGGCCAGTTATTCTTTCATCCACTTTCATGTTCATTAATTTATCATTTCTTTAATTCAATTAGTAAGTAGAGGTAACTTCCCCTATGCTGTCCTTTGTGCCTGTTTGTAGGCTTTATATATATATATATATATATATATATATAATTCATTAATTTTGTTCGCCGATACCAAGAAGCACGCTTTTACCGAACATGTGATATAACGAAGGCGCTTTAGTGTCGGATGCGACTTCGCTATAACGAGGTTCGACTCACAACAACTACCCCAACGGCATTTCTTATCACGTCAAGTAAGAGGCAGCGGAAAAAAAGAAGGAAAAAATAGAGAAGCGTAAACTAGACGCGCGCGCGTCGTTTCGCAATCGGAACATTAACATCCTAGAGTTTCCCTTCACATCCGTCAGAAAACCACGAGGAACCAACAAGCGAGGGGCACAACAACCCAGCCGCGCGAAACAGGCGAAGCGCTGGGAAACAATCCAACGGGAAGCGCTCGCCCGCCACACGCAACGCGGCCGAGAGCGAAGTGACAAAAAACAATATATAAAAAATAAGTCGATTGAAGCGTGCCTCGGGTCGTACGCGCAGGAAAGCCGCAGACAACTTCTTCGTAAGCTCCATTTCGACGAAGCGCTGCTGTTGAACACCGGTGCTGCTGCTGCTGTTTCTTGCTGTGCCGTTGCTTTATAGTGTAGGGCGCTCCGAAGCGCGTGAGCGAGGTGGCCCAGCCACCACGCCGACGGAACCGGTCCGATAATCCGCGCTCGGCTCGACGATTCTTGTGGCTGCAGGCGCGGGGCAGTGAGGCGAGCCTCCCCACCTCGCGAAAGGCACTGCCCTGCCCAAGCAGCGGCACACGGTTCGACGGCGATCATTTCGCACGGCCTCCCGAAGGCGAGCGTCGTGATGGGGCGAGACTGAAGGCTCATTTCGTGTCCGTCTCGACGCAGGTGACAGTATATAGCTTTGCCAGGAAGTCGCCGCCTCTGCACTGCAATGCCCGTTCGTGCAGCCCTTACCCCCTCCCTCCGCTTCCGATCTTTTTTTTTTTTTCCCGTGTGCGTACGTATTTACTTTCTCTGGTTTTATTTCTCAAAAAAGGGGGATGAGAAGGAGGAGGATGTTAGAGAGTTTGGGCAGTGCCGGAAGTCGCGCGCCAGATGTCCAGCCTTACCAGGATACGTGTTCTACAGTTGCGTAAACCAAGAGCCTTCGTGGAAGGATTAGCAAACGACGATCTAATAATGACACAACCGCCAACCTATAGCCGGACATTGCAAAATTAGTGGTGTTGCAAGCAGGCGGGGGAGGGAGGGGGGAGGGCGGGCTGGAGTTCGAGCAGGGCTTATATTTGAACGACTTCGTTCCTAACTTACCGGTGAGAACGCAACATACAAAAAAAAAAAAACTCAGTGCCCTTCCACTCTGGGAAGAAGGATGACCAGCAAAAGCTGTGTATGTGGGCCCCTTAAAGGCGAACTGCACTTCCGCCGCGGGTAGGCCCGGTATTGCACTATCTTCGGGATTATTATTATTTTTTTTTTTTTGTACACGTGGACACGGCAGTGGGTAAAGTAGCCTTTCGCTGTAAAAGAACGAAGGCGAAGAACACGCAGTGCACGGGACGGATGCTGTGAGCTCTCCGGAGTCGAACGAGGGGGCGAACGAGTTGCAGACGTACATTGCCAAACAGCGAACGAACGAGCTCGCCCGCTATCGATCAATTTAAGCCTTACCCACCATGGTGGCTAAGTAGCGGGCGTCCTGCTGCTGAACACGAGATCCTGGGTTGGAGAGCCGGTCGGGGCGGCGCCATATCGACAGGGGGGGGGGGGGGGGGGGCAACATGCAGAAATGCTGGTGTACTTCGACTTGCCTAGGCGGCCGTTAAATAGCTTCGGGTGGTCAAAATTAGTCCCGAGACAATTATTGCTGTGCCTGTCATGGCCCCAGTGTAGCTTTGGTACATTAAATATCAATCAATCAATCAATCAATCAATCAATCAATCAATCAATCAATCAATCGACCATCTTCCTGTGACCTTTTTAGGCCATTGTCACGCGGGAAAACGAAGACCTGGGGTGCTATGCAGGATGCGCCGAGTTTCTCGTTCACCCGAGTTTGCTCGACGGCAGTCAGTGAACGGAGATAGCGCGGGACGCGCAAAGGCTGCAGGCAAAAAAATACGTAGACAAAAAGCCGCGTATGACAACATGAGCGCACCCTGCGCGGGACGCTACTTTCACGTTTCAAGCGCAGACGGCTGCACAACGAAACGCGCCAGCGCCGCGTATTGTTATCAACGGATTATCGCAACTTAGCAATACCGTCACTGTCCCGCTGTCTGTCTGCACACTTGCCGTGAGCCGCTTGCCACGCCTTTCGCGGGCGCGTCAAGGGCGTGCCTCCTCTTTCGGGGACTATCTGTCTATCCTCCATCGAATGCGAACAGGGTACATGCGGCGTATTCTTGCACTTACACTTTCGCTCAAACGAATACGTTAAAATACAACAAATAAAATAACGAACATTTTTATTTCTTTAAGTGTCTGTTTTTCGTTTTGAATGCTAGAAATTTCTGATGACAAACGGAGATCGATCAAATTATTAAATTTTGCACTTCTTGCCGCGAGTGGCGACAGTGAGGCGAAAGCTTAGAAGCGGATACATTGAAGCGGGTCGCGCGCCCGAGGCAGTTCATACGGTGAGAAGTCACCTAGGGGCGCTACAGTACTATTCTCAATAATGTCAGTGATCACCACTCATTCTCTATTAGGAGAATAGAAACGCAGCGCCGTGGTACGGCTGTTCATCACAGGCGCCTTAAGGCCTCCGCTTTACCAACTAAAAACGACACACTAGTCACGGGAGCAACGGCTGTCGCTGCAAAATGATGGTCCGTAGTGCCCGTAGTGACGCAGTTTAGTGAAAATGTACTAGTTTATCTTTGTGCGCGAAGCCTCGGCGATGCATTGCGAAGAAGTGCGTGCTTCCCAGCGACACAATTCATCGCTTGTCATCGCTTGCCCATTGAAAGTGCCTCTGAGCGCATGTACGCAGTATTTGAGTGTTTTGTGCGCACCAAGGTGCTTGCGGATTACTTATGCTGGAGCCAGCAGCGATCGCAGAAGGATACCGTAACGACACCGCAGCAATTGCATTTTGGCAGGTGAGGGCTCTTGTGTGCGGTTATGAAATGAGACTTCGAACTGAGGAAGGTGTTGGAACTGTTGAGTGCGCAGTGCTTGTGATGAAGAAATGCCATTGCACTGGGTCTAGAAGAGCGAGCGATTCTCGGACGCGGATCGTGTTTACGACGTTGTGGCTCCGATACATCACCGATGACAGAGCAGCCATCTCAAACGACTGCTGCGATACGCACTCCTCAGCATCGTCGTCACCCTCGGTGCATCGACGCCTTGCAAGCAGCTACAGTGACGTGCCGATAATTATTTACTGTGCGCTACGTCGCCACAATGCAGGCAATGAAACCGTGCTGTGGGGCCATCTCAGCCCGAGAAGATATATGCATAAGCCAGCGACAGTCAACGCTTTGTTTTTGATAGTAGTGCGCAGTACATCACCGATGACAGTGCGTTGTGCGTGTTTTATGTCGGTGGTGAATATTGTTGATGCCTGTCAGCTCGGCACCGCGTCGCTGCTGCCGAAAGATAAGTTGGGCGTGGCCCAACCGTGGTGGGTGCGCGCACAAGAGTTACATGCCTCGCGCGGGGCGTGACCTATGGCTTTGATTGACAGGCGAACTCGTGCTAAACTCGTGCATCGCGAAACCCCTTCCGAGTTGAACTCGGGAACATGGCGGCGGCAGCAGCAGCCTGTGTTATTTCATCCAGCGGCAGCAAGCGTCAGTATGACCGTTTGTACCCGTTCACGTACATGACCGCCGTGGAGTTTCAGCGTCATTTTCGCCTGGCGAAGACATCGGTGCACTGGCTGTGTGACGAGCTAGGCGAAGACTCTCGTATATGGAGACAGCGTGGCGGGCTTCATTCGCTCACCGTCGAAGAGCAAGTCCTCTGCGCCCTCAGTTTCTACGGGACTGGGAGTTTTCAGGGAAGCGTCGGCGCCGAGCGTTACATTGGACGTCATCAGACTACTGTGAGCCTCTGTGTCAGAGATGTCTGATGCGCTTATTGATGCGGCAGTGCGGAAGCGGTGGCTGGCCTTCCCGAAGACTGCGGCTGAGCGGGCATTTATAAAAGAACGCTACTTACTTCGCGGAAACATTACGAACGTAGTCGGGTATGTCGACGGAACGTACGTAGGAATTAAGGCGCCTTAAATGTCAGCGTTACTGTGATTAGCATTGAAGCAATGTCTAGACGCACCATATTGCCAAATTTGTCACTTCTGTGTAGCCGACTTAAATTTTGTGTTACCGACATCACACGTGCGACAGCCTATGATAATGACTTTTTCGCTGGTTGCTGAATTTTTACAGATTGTTCTACTTATCTATCAGGGTGCCTTTCAAATGGCTCACTATTTGGGGAAAGAGGTTAATGAAGTATGAATAGATAAATGGATATCACAAATTGTGTGAAGTACCCTGTGAATGCTAATCTCATAAAGAACTTGGTTTTTCTTATGAGATTACTTAGTACTTAGTACAAGTTAGTATGCATAACGCTGAATTATGGTCATGCGTCATATATCGGCCGCACTATGAAACAGCAAGGCATTGCACAATTCGTTGCAGTGCGAGATGTGGATGTCGCACCAAGCCGGTTGTGCCTATGCATTTATGGCGAAATGAAAATGCATTGAGAACCTTAGTGTGCTGGCTTGCATGAAGAAAATACTTAAGCGTGTTTGCTGTGTTCACTGTTTGTGCACCTGCCAGTGGTTCAGTGTACTTTCTTTTTTTGGGGGGGGGGGGGGGCAGCGTTATTATGTATGGACAAATCATATATTTTCGTCTCATAATGGGGCTCTAATTCTTCAGCAGGAGAACAATGCAGATCCAATGCTCTGCAGAACTCGGTGTGCGTGAAGATGTCGTGAACCACCAAGGCAAAATTACATATCGGGAGAAATGTGGTGCAGATGCCAATGAAAAGTGGGTCTTTAACCCGCCATGATAAAAATAAAGATTGCAGAGGGAATAGACCTTTTGTACAGCTTTAGAGCAATGTTTACACACACTGTGACATGCTCAAACGTGTAAACGCTTGCCGCAATGCCAAAGTAGGATGAGCGATATGTAGCGTATTTTGGCATTGAACGTGTCTTGTAACTGCTATTTTTATTGTAAGCCTCACTGTCACGGCTTTCCCTCCGGCACTTCTCTACTGAAACACAGCACTGCCTTTCTATTGTTGTCATGATGATGATGGTAACGGCAGCAGTAAGGCTGGTTAATGCTTGCCCCTTCGATTCCTGCGAGTTGAGTGGTACAGAATATGGCACGTGCATACACCTGTGCAGCAAAATTTTACGCTTGTGGTGATTTGTTGGAGAGCTAATTCGTGTTGGGACATTTCAAAGATGTGCGCCATTGTGGCTTAATAACTAGAGCATTGATGAGGTTGAAGACTGGTTTTATTGGTATAGAAGCTTGAAGTTGAATTGCACAACAATTTGATGGGACACAAAGAAGAGAAATACACACAGCAGAACGCTGTGCTGTGTGTGTTACTCTTCTTTGTGTGCCATCCAATTGTTGCGCGATCCAACTTCAAATAGAGCATTGGGCTTCTTTGTTCTTTGGTGCAGGACCGAGGAAGTGTGAGCTATTCGACACCCTGCCAGTGCCTTGCCACACAATTATGGAAGTCTGAAGGTTTGCAAACAAAGCTTTGCTTTCACATCCACCTGCTCATGTAATACAAGCACTGATTGAAAGAATCGTCATACAAAAATAATGGTGAAATGAATGGCCTTTGAAAATTTGGATGTTGACACTAATGACATAATAGGTGCCACACCGAACTCGACAATTGTACTGGACAGAGCAGTTTGTTTCCTATGTGAAGCACAAGCTTCCATTACATGCTGTGCAAACAACCAAGCTCAGTTTGTTTTAACATGGTTCACAAAATTCACTGTAATCTGTTTTTGATTCTGAAGAAGTGCCAAACACCAACTCTTTTTCAAGGATGTCATGGGAATATTTGGCGATACCTTTCTACAGCCCCTCATAATGGAAGTGTGGCCAGCCAGCTTTGCTTGAGTGCCTTTATAGATTTCTGTTCCTGATCATTGTGTGCTATCAAGTTGCTAAAGTCTATGCAACCAGTGCAAGGCATTACGTGATTCTATAGTCGGATACAACTTTAGGAGGCCGCAGAATCTGCACTTCAGTGGCAGGTGAACACAAGCCTGCACCAATGGGCACACACTCTACACTGATGTCGTGCCGCTGGACGCACTAATACCCGCTCATTGGAGAGGGACTATTTCTTTAGACGTGGAGGCAATGGGCAGCTGCACTTTGGTCATCTGGGCGGGGCCTCTCCTGTCTTGTGAAGTTGTATCCGACTAGAGGATGCCGCTTTTCATACAACACAAAAGGACAAAGTGTACAATTATTTGGCCTATGAAATGGATACATCACAAGTGAGCTATGCATGGGCTTAAGCTGTGTGAAAATTAGTACATGCAAATATATGACATTGTTAAAGAATATGTGGTATCGAACATGCATGTAATGGCACGTTTAAATCGGGGAGTGTTGCATTCATATGCACAGTCTATAGGTGATAGCATTATTAAGCTCATGCCGTTTCCTGTCTTTTCATTGTGAAATACACACACCATTCATCTTGTGGCTAATCAACACCCACTCTATTCTTGCACATAGAAAGAACAAACAGCACAATGACGTATATGCTGCATTAGTGTCTTTTTCATTTACATGGTCCAAGAGTGGCACAGGTTGTCTTACGTTTTTGCCCATTTTGAAGAGACACCAAGTGCATGTTACAAGTGTCCCAATATGCACAGCACAATGTTTACTGCAATAATTTTATTCATGCTCTTGAATAATAAACAAAATAATAAACTGAAAGCTCCTTTATAAGGTGTGTTCTGGGGGCTCGACTGGAGAGCAATGAGGGCACTGATCCTACTGTTGCAGAGCAGCCCTCTGGACCTTGCCACACTCTCAAGAGCACGTGCCTGGCACTCGCCTACTGCCACCAGGTGGTTGAGTGCCTCCAGCAGCAGAATGTTTTGCTGCAAAAAAAGTGGATTGTTGGAATGAATGAACCGCATATAAACCATTATTTACAAATAAAAATGCTCATTGCACTATTGGTACTAAATGCCCTTAACTGTGGAAGCCTTTAGTGTATGCATAATAAAACAATTTGTCGGGACAATGTTGCTTTATTTTTCATAACGGGTTGTTTTTTTCAGAGCCAATTGTAATGTTTACTAGTGTGCCAACAGCTGAGGTGTCCTCGCACCCTCACGAGTCTCTACTGTCAGCACCACAAACCTATTTTTGTTCACTGCAAAACCAATGCCGCTCCCTACAATCCCGTCTTATGCGAGCTGATTGCATCCTATGCCTACAAACATATTTTTGTCCCATTACGCAATTTTCTACCATCCTAGGCTGCAGTTCTTGACATCCATTCTGTCACGCTTATGTAATCACCTGTTATAAATTGGCAACGAGTGATTGAAGACGTGCATGGCCTGCCCGCCGATTCCATTTTTTTTTCTTAATCAGCTAGCATATCAGTTGCCACGGTTAACTACGCCACTGTCTTCCTGCCTTAATGCTATCTCCAACAATTTTTGTTACTTCGCTTTCTGCACAGTCCTCGACTTCTCAAGTTTCTTTGGTAACCTCCAGTTTTATGTGCCATATTGCATAACCGGTAGAATGCAATGATTCTAAACATTTTTCAAGGATATCGGTAATGTGGCGATCACGATTCGGGAATGCCTCCCATGTGCTGTTCAAACCATGAAATTTTTGTATAAGTTTCCTGCTTTACATCAGTACCTGCTATTGATATTTCACCTGGATAAAGATACTCTTCCATAGATTCTGCGGGCTGAATGTCACTGATGAATTTCTGGTATCTCACCAAGTTAGTGAAGGTTACCTTTATCTTTTCCATATTTTCGCGGGCCCACGTACATGTAAAAGCACGAACACTCATTGGTTCTCAATGCCTTTTTTAAACTGCTGGACATTCAGTTCGTTACTACGATAGTGACTTAATACGTGCACTATTATTATGCTAAATATGAAACAGTAGAAATATACTTATCTGCAGTTTGTCGATGTCTCCTTCACTGTGTTGGTTGCGAGATCCATCATCGGCACCACCTCCTTGTCGCATCTTAGCTATATCGGCTGTCTTCCTTTAGCACACGCTATGCAATATTCGTGACGCTCGCAGTCACGCAGAGGGGAGGAACTCAGCGCACTCACAGAAGCAGCACCGGATAAGTTCTTTGTTCAGGATTGTGCCGTGAACAGTAGGTGCGCGTTGCGATCTGTAAAATCGCTGAAGCTATTGGCAGTCTTTCGGGATGCCCGGAAAGATTGCTCACGGAGGCACAGAACTATCCAAGAAATAGTGGTCATCGTCGAGCCTGATCACTACGTCGCGCACTGCAAGCTCGTTGTACGAGTTTGTTTACACTGGGCTTCAATGTTTAGCCGCCATGCTCGCCCGATGAATGTATGTGATGACGCCACCACAGCGTTCCCTCGTGGTATAATGCGAAGCGTACTAAATAACAAATTAGTCGAATACACATTCAGTCTACATCTTGTAAGCTTTAAAATGCTTTTAAACCACGTTAAACTAACTAATAATATTGTACTAAATGCATTTGTTTTATAACTCGCTTGTACGTGTAATGCACTCAGTGGAACGACAAACAAGTGAAAGAAGGCACCACCATGCACCGACGGTATGATCACGTGAGCCCCTGTTTGTCGACCGCCCAGAAGGCAATGCCCAAGGAATGATAGCCACCCAGAGTGAATCTAGATAAACCAATGAAACTGGAGGCTTGTGGAAAGATAAACTGTGTCTCGGTACCATTTGTGCTTTCATCTTGGGGTGTCGCCAGAGCTCGTGAAGATCCCGAGTTTCGCCAAACTCGGCGCATCCTGCATAGCACCCCAGGCGTGACACTTCCTTGCGAACTATAAAAGGAGTCACGACTATGCGTTGCGACGAGTCTGTGACAAAAGAACTGTGCGTGTTACGTAACCTTTCTCCTTTTCGTGTGCCAGGATTGCACAAGATGCAGCAGACATTCGACGATACCGCAGCAAGTACAAACATCAGAGCTACCTGTGGCTCATGCGGGTTTACGCGTGAGCACGAGGAACCCCCCCCCCCCCCTTTCTACTGGTACCCTCTCTCCCCTCCACCCCACCGTCGTTCTCTCTTCCCGTGATCTCCCTCCTCACGGCGGCGGCTGGGCGCGCCGGCATCAAATGCCGTCACCTGGCCAAGGTTGGCCTGGGCGTCCGGGCGAGGCAACGCCGCCGCCGACGCCGCTGCTTCGGACAAACGGCGGGGCCCGCCGTCGCCCTCTCTGGTGCACCCCCCCCCCCCCCACCCCCAACCCTCTCAAACGTTTGCGGAAAGGTGGACCCCCACTGCCGGCCCTCTCCTCGGTCCCGCCGGAGAGCAGGAAGACGCGGAGCAGCGGGCGCAGGAACTACTAGCCGCTCCCCCGGGGCTCTCTCTCGGACCGGACCGGGCGCAGCAAGCGGCCGCCGGGACTCGCCCTATCGTCATTGCGCTAGAAGAGCGCGTGTGTGCGCGCGTGGCCCCCCCTCTTCTCGACACGCTCGTTGCCGCACCGCTTCCGCCGCGGCCACTTTCGCCGCTTCCCCGCAAGGCTCGACGAGGAAGGAAGACGTCGTCGACCCGCGCCGCGCCGGAGGTGCTGCTACACGGCGCGGTGCATCACCACGACGTCGTGGTCGTCGTGGCCGCGCGACATCGGAGAAGCGGTCGCTTTCTTTTTGCCGACTCACTCTATAGCGTACCGAGGAACGAGATCGACGACCCGAAGTGGTGGAACGATACCCGAGAAGAAGACTTCGGCGAAATGGAAAAGACTCCGTAGAGTGTGCGGAAGAGCAGGTGGAGGAGGTTTATTTATACTTCTTCGTATCTGCTGCCAAGACAAGCGGATAAAGTTTTTGCTGGAGACTGAAGAGAGAAGGTCGTAAGCTGCGGGTTGATATCTCGGACCGGAAAGACTTCTTTAACGAACTAGACTTGCTTTGTGTCGGTGGAAGTGTAGTCGCGAGCTGGCTTCTTCATTCCTGTCGTCAAGACCATCGTCGAGGAGAGTGGTTCTTGCAGAGGCCCCGCATCCTCTCCGGAGAAGGACTTGAGCCACCGGCCAGCACGTCTTAGACTAGAAAGACGTTCTCGTCAGCGTGACACGTAGGTGCAAGTGCCGTGTAGCTCCCGAAAAAAAAAAAAAATTGCCAGTGTGCCATTGTTCGGTTCGCAGCAGTTACTCATCGCGGCAAACCGTGGTCGTGAACACCGGGCCATCGTCGAACGTCGTTTCCTCCCGTTCTGTGCCCTTAGCGGTTATAGCCGCGGGAAGTTTGGATTTCGTGTAAGTGCCGAAGCAAGGGGCCCCTTTCATCTGAACACTCTCCGGGTCTCGGTGCACAGTGCTTCGGTCTCCGCGAGCACTTTGAACAGCTGTCATTGAGGAATACTCTGAGGCGGTACTTCAGTGTGCCCGCTGCTGCCATTGTAGACCTCCGAGAATTGCAAAAGAAACTGTGAAGTGAACCTGTTACTTTTGGCTGAATTCCAACTTTGGCCTTTCATCGTCATTTTACTAGAACTTTTTTTTACTATCGCATCGTAGTGCTATTGTTCGGGCGACTTCCGAGAGAAGCATCCATCTGCTATACTTGTGCCTTACCGCCCAAGCTGCTGTGTCCGTAAATATATCTTTTCTTGCGTGGTTCTGTGGTTAACACCTGTGTACCAGGAAGTGCAACGACGCTTTGTTGTAAACGCGTCGACTGTGAACTGTTCGTGTTTCTTTTTTTTTTTTTCGGCTAACTTTTTCTGAGTGCGCCGCGAATATTCGTTTCGGCCGTTGCTTGCTCCACTTCCGTTTGTGGTCCGACTGCGATCGAGTACTGCGAGACCCTGATGTACCCGCACGTGACTTGAGGTTCGTGACAAAAAGAAAAAGAGTGAGTGAGTTCCAGAGAAAGAGAAAACGTCAGTAGTCGCCAACATGGATTACTGCTGAGGAATAACACGCCACGATGAGGACGGAACCCGACGTCGAAAAGGTGAGTCGTTTTTTACTCGGTACGCACGGGCTGTCATGTCTGAAATGGTTCTCTTTCGTCTTCCTTTAGCGTTATTAATATTACCATTACTTGGCACGAGAAAAAGTCGACGCAGAAAGGAAAAGCGTTTAAAGAAAGAAAAGAAAGAAAGAAAGTCTGCTTGTTTGGGAATTTTGTCGGACTTAAGGATCCTGACGTCATCGCAGGGCCCCTTGAACAACAACAACAACAACAACAATGATAATAATCTTGCCGTCAGCTTTCCTGGAAATTGACGCCAGTTTCACCAAGGCCATTGTGCAGTCATATAGAGGAGAAAATGCACCCGAGAAGTTCGTTTTGAATACCGCCAGTCAATGTGATAAACCCGAAATGAAGCATCAATATGAATACCTATCACGCCACGTAACCCCATCATGCTCTGCAATTATAGCCGAAAAGAGCGGTTTTCTACGACAAGGGACTTGATTGAATTGTCACGTATGTGGAAATATGCTGCCTTTAGTATCTAACTGTACACGGTATTTAAACGAAAAAAAGAAAATGGGTCTGTCACGCGCGTGATATAACAGTCCGTATATGACAGTTGACTTGAAAAGCGATTGCGTCCCTAAGATGTCTTCGTGTGTAAGGATAATATGCGGGTTCAAATAGTGACGTATACACGACTAGAAATATTCTTACGGATGAATAAAATTACAATTTGAATAGAGCTCAACTGAACGCCGAAATTTTATATATTACCCCCCGCGCAACAAAACTCATGATTTATTCAATACATGGCCGCGGAGCACTACTTTAACTTCCACATTAATGGTATTTATTTATTTATTTGGTGCATATTTCCTGCCACGAATAAAAAGCCAAGGCATGCCAGAAAAAAAAAGAAAGAAAGAGTGCGACCAGACACGCATAACAAAACCAAAAGGAAACGCACCATTTTGAAAACACAAATTTTATTGTACCACTTTTGTATAGAAGTTACCGAAACAGAAATAAGTTCCAGAGAGAGGCTGGCTTTTCCCGGTTTATGTAACTTCTGTATACTACAGTGTGCTACACCACCAGTCCGCCCCCTTCTCGATTATGTTGTAACGCTAACGTGCACGAGTTTCCAAAGACGCTGTTCGCAACGTTTCACAGAACTTCAGTCTTCACAATAAGCACTCATGGATAACGCCCTCTGATGTCCACACATTCAACGTGATCACTTTTTCGATTAGATCGCACTCCTTCCGGGCGACCGAAGAATTCCAGAACATAAACGACACACTCGTTAAAAAACGCCGCGCTCTCAGTCTTCGCTCATCGGTATACAAATTGATCGGTTGTCGTCGCTACGGGCAACGCCCTACCTCCCCCCCCCCATACCCTCCACACAACAGATAGCACACAAGCCATTCATTAAACCTCACTGACAACTCCGATGCGGCAAGCGAGACAAATGTCCTTTTCATGATCATCATCATCATCCTATTTTATGTCCATTGCAAGGACGAAGGCCTCTCCCTGCGATCTCCAATTACCCCTGTCCTGCGCCAGCCGATTCCAACTAGCACCCGCAAATTTCCTAATTTCGTCGCACCACCTAGTCTTCTGTCGTCATCTACTGCGCTTCCCTTCTCCTGGTACCGATTCTGGCGCTCTAATGGTCCAACGGTTATCTACTCTACGCACTACATGACCTGCCCAGCGTCGTTTTTTTTTTTCTCTTCACGTCAATTAGAACGTCGTCTATAACCGTTTGTTCTCTGATCCAAACCGCTCTCTTTCTGTCTCTCAATGTTATGCCTAACATTCTTCGCTCCATCGCTCTTTGCGCAGTCCTTAATTTGTTCTCAAGTTTCTCTCTCAGTCTCCAAGTCTCTGCCCCATATGTCAGCACCGGTAAAATGCGCTGATTGTATTCCACCATACTGTTACGAGAGAGCGGGAGCATACCTGCTGGCGTTGCTGCGTGTACGAATTGAATCGCAAGGCGTGCTTGCGTAATAAGCGACAGCAAATGGCGCAACTTCCCCCCATCACTCGAGACGAGGCGGTTTCCGCGTTCGTGACGGAGACGTTTGCCGCGCATGCAGGCGAAATGCGTTCGCGCGACAGCGCGAGACCACTGATCACTCGTTTTACTCGTTATATACATAGCTAGGACTGCCATAACCAGGAATTAACGGCATTGAAGTGGAGCTTGACTGCTCCGCCACCGCGCGGCGTTCGCCAAACTTTATTATTCGAAATTCCCGCGATGACGCAGGATGTTGTAGTGGCTCAAAAGCACCATAGTTTGGCTCTTGAACTCTGTGATCTCCCGCAATTTAACTCTATGGCTCTGGCTATAGCGTTGTCACAGGACGTGTATTAGTTCCCACCCCACCCCCCCCATTCTTTTTCTTTTTTTTTTCGCTTTTTATATCAACGTGTTCTCTAACAAAAACAAAGAGTTGGTAGTTTGCGCTTCGTCCATACGCGTCCCCGTTCCATACTTTGTTATATTTGCTCACCATTGTCAAACTCAACGCAGCGTTATCATGAATCGTGAATTCAGCTGAGCCCACTTACGGAAAACAACAACAGAATTGAAAGACATTATATTGGCCTCATTGCTGATGCCGACTACGCTCTCTCTCTCTCTCTCTCTATTGTCGGTGTAAGCGAATACCTTTAAGCGAAGATCAGCAAGCGAGTCGGTGTAAGCGAATATCTAACGCTTCTAGAAAGCAATTCACTTTAGTAAAAGAATGATGTGCTTGAAGGCGCTTATTTGTTCGTATTTAAAAGCGCTCAATTGTTTCAATGAAGGTGGACAACACCGCAACCAGTACGCGACAGTAGGCGAGCGTGTCAGTACTTTTACTCGGTGTTTCTGGGGCATCTTTGTTTCAAGTATCGACCGAACAGCCATGGAGTGTTGCTTAGCTTCGAGGATCCGACGAGAAACGGCGCCTTCGGCATCGACTGCGGGCGCTGAAAGTTCAAACAAACACGCTGCACACACACACACACAGCGCATAACACGTACTGTTTTCACCGCAAGTTCGAACGCCATCACATTCAGGTTGATAGTAAAGGTGGACCAACAACAACATCAAAAAGAAAGTTAGAGCGCAGCCTACAAATAGTTTACACTCTACAGATAGTTAAGTCTACAAATAGCTTAACTCTGCAAATAGTTTAAAGTCTACGAATAGTGTGAGTGCACACACACTTGAATTGTTTCACCCGTTATGAGCAAGACACATTTAAGCCACACTTTACGCGGTATAACATCATCACTTTCTACACAAAAACAACAACAAAAAACGAAAGAAAAAGAAATCTGGGACTGCACGTGCCAAATGCACGATTTGATAATGAGGCAAACCGCAGTGCGAGACCCACGCATTAATTTTGACTGCCTGGTATTCCCTTCCACATGAGCCTAGATCGACGACTACACAAGCGTTTCAGAATTTTCGCCCCCGTCGAAACGCGGCTACCATGGACGGGATTCGATCCCGCGACCTTGTGCTTAGCAGCACGTAGCGCATATATAGCCGCTAAGCTACCGCGGTGGGTAGTCCTGCGCAGGGAACTCCGCATGTGTTGATCACAGGGATCGATGCAGGGCGAGCCATTTGCCGCGCGAACATGCTTCAACAGTAATTAATACTGCTGCGCACGTCACGGTACTAAGACTGCGATTCTTGTACGTGCAGGCCAGATCTTTCCGATACCCGCATACCTGGTAGAAGCAAATATTCCTTGGCGCGGGAATTAATGGAGGCTTGTACTTTTATCAATATGAAACTTGAGGTCTGTGTCAGCGATACGTCTGTGGCGTTACCCAGCACTGAACGCGAGTGTTTTTGGAAAGTATGATTGGACACAGATGTAAATTTGTTTCTGATTACCGTGCGCAAATGTATTTGCACACTTTGCCACATTCACTTACAAATATGATACCGTCTGTTTCCAATAAACTTAGTTGCAAGTGACGCTCTTTCCTGTCCCGAACTTTCTGCCCTCGGTTGCGTCTTAACATTGCGTAAGACCATGTTTCAGCTAATATTTTAAATAGTATGGATTACCATTTTATTCTCCTTCTCTGCTCGCTTAAACTGCGAAGATGCTGTGTTCTGCATCATCATCATCATTATCAGCCTGGTTACGCCCACTGCAGGGCAAAGGCCTCTCCCATACTTCTCCAACAACCCCGGTCAACAACTCCGGTGTTCTGCATTTCAATGCAAATTTTCTACATTTAACAAAATTCCTAACAATGCCATGATATCTTGTACGTACATGTACTTGTAGGCTCTCGATCGTTACTTTATCTTCTGCATGGCCGCATAGTCATTTAATCTTGAATTCTAATAATCCAATGCTGCTATTTGCGTTTCAACTGAACATATGAGGACAAATAAATAAATAAATAAATAAATAAATAAATAAATACGAGACTGTGTCATTTCTTTAGAAACTGCGCCAGGGCTTGCTACTGGCTTCTATCGCGGGTACTCTTCAATGGTGCTTCAATGAAAGATAAAAAATAACGAGTTTGAGGGCACCAGCTACCACCCCGGTTTAAATAAGACGCCCCCATAAGAACCATCAATTTAGGAAAGAATGCAACGCCAAGTGCGAAAGCGCCGTTATAACATCAATCTATCAACCCACCCATCCGCGAACACCACGCTATAGGTGCAAAATCGTCGTGTTGTAGAAGAAGCGACTGCATTCAGGTGTTTCTAACTGTGACTCTAGATAAATATAGATTCGAACAGATTACTAATGACACGTGCAGCAATTGCCTTACTGCAGCTCTGTAATCGACAAAGTAACTTAAGCACGCCCACTGGCTCGCAGTGACATGACAGTTAATGTTGATCGCCTCTAAACACGCTAACCTCGACCCTCCACTTACAGTAGTCAAGTGGCGTGTAACTGCTATTACACGCGCGCTATATGGGCGTTTAAACGGGGCAAAGTGAAAGCTGGCAGTCCGCGCCTCCACAAGGCGGGCTCGCATCAACGTTAACGCGCCCACGAGCACCACTCTCTTCAGAGCTCTCTCTCAAAATGCGCGGACCACCCCGCACTTAGTGCCCAGAAGAAAGAAAGAAAGAAAGAAAGAAAGAAAGAAAGAAAGAAAGAAAGAAAGAAAGAAAGAAAGAAAGAAAGAAAGAAAGAAAGCCTTGCGCAGCCAAGCGTTGAAACTAAAGAGCTGTCACATACCCTTCTCAAACCCCGCTGCTTTCTGCTTCTTTCCTCCGTCTGTCTATTCGAGGACTGCTCTCATTCCTTATTACCTCACACTGAATGCGCTGCAGTTCCCACAAGGGCACGAAAGGAAGGGTTCCGTTGAACAATGAAATGAAGTCAACTATATACAGTGCTGCAGTGCGGGCTTGTTAATGTGTCATCTTGGAACACTATAGTAAGTAGCGCATACAGACGAATACAATAAAAGGCACGTGAACACGTGTGCCTACTACTGCTAGCGTATAATATATAAGCGCCATCTCTGTACGTTCACACTGTTCATGCTGCACCTCATATTGTGCTCGTTTGTGTGCGCTACGCAGTAATGTTCAAAGATCGCACTAGGGGTAAAAAAAGCTTCAGCAAGGAGAATCGGGGAAAACCGAGGGACTCAATTTTCTTTTTGTGTGCTTTTTCCTACTTCTTTTTTTTTTGTTAGTTATAACCATGTGAAGCCGACACAAAGATGAAGCCAAAGAAAGCACAGGCCGAAATTAATTACGTATTTTAGTCACGGATGCGCGAATATTCTTGAAATTTCGTATGCGCATCAATAGTCCTTGCTTGATTCGACTCGCGTTCGACTTCCACAATTCACCATTCGAAATCCTCGAATATTCCGTTCCGTTCGACTACGAAGGATGCAACAATGCAACAAAAACACTTACCGGAGCCTACAAGGGACAAATACAGGTGCGAGTTTCGACCGTTCCGAATGATTCTGCCGTAGAAAAGCCGTGGTTTCGGCGGGGAAGCACCAGCTTCAGAGCAAACGCTAAGAACAGCCAACTTATGCTCGATAGTATCCAGCCATTCGATAAGAACGCCCTGACTATAGGCGGCTTACGATCTTCCTTTCTTTTGTCCCCGATTTAGGTAAATCAGTTTGACAATCTCGCCGAGTTTGCCTTCACCTTAAAACAATGCGCGCTGCGGTATAGCTTTAAGCTTTACTCCAACGAACACATCGCTGAAAGTGCACACGCAGGTGGCGTTTTCCTACATTTATTAGTTATTCACAAAAGAAGGAAACAGTGAAACAAACGGTAAATTGGATGCAGAGGATAGAAACAAACAGTGGACATGCATGTTTACAGAAACGGCAAGAAAAAAAGAAAATGAGGAGGAAAGATCTTTATGATAACGCAAAGGGCTGCAGTGCCTAGCACGCTAATTGAGGCTCGATCTGGCTGCCTCAGGACAAATAGATCCCGGAACAAACACGCGCCACTAAGGTGAGGCATGCGTATGCTGCAAAAAACAGAAACAAAAAAGCCTGGAAACGACTCGGCTCGTAGTAATGGAATGCGAAGATATCCATCTAGCGAGAGAGACCAGTGGCAGTGTCAACCTTTCGGAAACGTTGGGATTCAAAGAAGATGGAAGGATTAACTGGTCAGCAGTCGGCTATAAGTAAGAGACGTTTAGAGTATTGGTGGGGAAAAAAAGAAGCAGGGAAGAAATTGATAGAACCGGAGTGTTTGAAAGCGTAGGTAGCGGTGCGATGTAGTGAGAGAGGTTTCAAATACGAAAGTTAAGTTCAAGATCAGATAGGCAAGGAGGCCAGATAGCGATAGATGTAAAAATTGGTTAAATCAAGCAGGCTAGGTGACTATTTGTCTCCGCCCGTTTCAATGTAGAAGCCAATCATCATCATCATCGTCGTCGTCGTCATCATCACCACCATCATCATCATCATCATCATCATCTCATATTGCTGTATTTATGAGTGCATGCTCATTTACAAGCTCACCCGCTGACCGTACGTACAATTCTGAACGACATTACATGTATCAAATGATGTTTAAGAAATTCCTTTTCTTTCTTTTTAACCAAACGCGCTGTACAAAACCTTAAGATTCCCCTTGGTTTAAAAACGAGAAAATATTCGAAGGTCGTTTTCCTCGAATATTTGCATTCAATTCGATTCGCAAATTTTGTTACTCTAACGCGATGATGAGGTGGGCACTGCTATCTATCTATCTATCTATCTATCTATCTATCTATCTATCTATCTATCTATCTATCTATCTATCTATCTATCTATCTATCTATCTATCTATCTATCTATCTATCTATCTATCTAATCTATCTATCTATCTATCTATCTATCTATCTATCTATCTATCTATCTATCTATCTATCTATCTATCTATCTATCTATCTATCTATCTATCTATCTATCTATCTATCTATCTATCTATCTATCTAATCTATCTATCTATCTATCTATCTATCTATCTATCTATCTATCTATCCGTCCATCTATCTATCTATCTATCCGTCCATATATCTACCTATCCGTCCGTCTGTCTGCCTGTCTGTCTGTCTGTCTGTCTGTCTGTCTGTCTGTCTGTCTGTCTGTCTGTCTGTCTGTCTGTCTGTCTGTCTGTCTGTCTGTCTGCCTGTCTGTCTGTCTGTCTCGTCATTCGAAAGCAAAAGTAGAAGAAAAGACAACAAAAAAGGATAACGTACTACGTGATGCCTTCTGTTGAAACGATGTTCCGCATCCGTCGCCATATGACACTGGCTAACACTTTCACGACTAAGTTTATAATAGAAGCACGTAAATACTCGAGAAAGTAGATGGGGAGGAGGAGGGGGGGGGGGGCAGTCACCGGCTGTATAGCTAAAGCGGTGGAGCATCGGACGCTTCACGCGAAGGTTCTGAGCTCGACTCCCGCCGGAAGGAAGTTGTCCTTCCCCCTCCATTCCCTTGTTCCTATTCAATCGACATTTCAAGTGAAACAGGCAGTTAATTTCTCCGGCGCTTTTGCTTGGTTCCTATCGTCTGTCGGCGTCATAAAACAAAACAGCCTGCGTCTGGTATGTGCCCACGTATTTGAATGAATACGCGATATTGTTTCTTCTTTGTTTTGTTTTGTTTTCGTATACTTCACCGCGAATTACCTTGTTCTCTCTTTCTCTCTCTCGCCCTCAAAACGGCTGCGACGACGCAGCACAGTCGTAACAGCTGACGACTCTCTCCAGATTCACGCGTTTTACACTCAGCGGCAATTTATTCCCCTTTCCCCTTTCCTCTCCCTGCTATTTACCTCTCTCAATTATCCGTCCATCCGTCGTCCTATGAATGGTGCTTTGCGTTGGGTGTCAGCCGTCTTGGGAGCGTAGCGTCCTTGGGAAACTGACGTATAGTTGTTGCGACATTTGCGCGTTTTCTTTTTATTTGCCTCTCCTCTCTCCGAATTAATTTAAGCGCTCGCGTAATGAGGTCAAGTTTCTGGAAAGGCGCTGTCCCCGTTAGCACGTCAGGCATGCGCAAACACACATCGTACGGAAGGCCACACGCAGGCGGCAAGCTCACTTCTGCATTTTTTTTTTTGGCGTCAATCCCGATTTGGATTATGGAAGGAGGGCACATACATTTATTTGATGAATACGTAATAGATACAATCTTTTTTTCAGAAGCGCGTCATAAATGCGCAAAACAGAGAGGTTGACCTGTGAGTTTAAGAAATTATGTTCATGACGACGACGACATCGATGATGATGATGATGATGATGGTGATGATGATGATTAAAATGAAAGGAGGTGCGTATTTGCAAGTTCGCCACGTTGCGGTGTACGTAAAGCCACATATGCCCAGCTCAGTGTCTTGTGCAAATGCTTACAGAGCTAGCGGCCCTTTGATATCACAATTTCGCGCTGTTCGCGTCAGGCCAAGGACGCGAAACGAACTCGCCAGATATTGGTCGGCTATCGACGTGTGCTGTCGGATGAGACCAGCTCCCTGATATTCTCGGAAGAAAGGGGAAACAAACGTAAATGACTATCTTAATGTTCCTCTTCTGCGTATACCTTTTTACGAATGTCGAACAGTAAGGTGTCTTTCTCTGCGTCAACATGACCCAGTCACACGGTCGAGCCACCCTTTTCCTAATCGACCTCTGTCCGCTCGAAACACAGAGTTTCCTGAAAACATCACTAGTGGCAACTCTGGCGCCGCGATCGTTCGGCGACCATGGGAGGCGATAGATATACGCGGATTTACATTTGTCTGGTCTTCATGTTTGTGGCTTGAGACGTACTTGTAGCGTTGTTTATTACGCTCTTATGAGCTTTCCAAATTTCTTAGAAAATAATTTTTTTCTTCCGAACCCACGAAGGCAATATGCAAACGCAAGAACATCAATAATGTGTCGAAACGGATTGTGTGGCTAAGTGCCAGTCCCTTTTTGAATTCACCGCACGTGCGTAATCATTACAAATTGTTATTGCATTCGTAATGCAATGCTTCGCAGAAAATTTGTTAAGTCGCAAGGCCATTTGGAGCAACAAGGACAAAGTTTAAGTAAATCGGCCAGATTCACGTATACTTCCCTTTATTCCCATGCTATAGCTGAACCGACGTTCCGCTGACATTTAGTGTTGGTGTTCCCTCTACTATGCAAGTTTTGTCGGAAACTTTGCGCCTTAGTATCCATTGAACGAATGCCGAAAAGTAAGGCGTCTTTCTGAGGAGCTATTGGTGGGTCTATGGTCGGTCGGACATTATACTGTTGTAAAGGCGATGGACGCATGGATGGACTTGTGGACGCACAGACGAACACCGTAGTAGCAGACGAACGCTATCGTTGGTGTATCGTCTGCTTCGGTGTCGGTTCATGAATCCACAAGTGCGCTGCCTTTACAACAACAACAACAACAATACGGGTGTACATACGTCTTTCCCTATAGCTGTTTCGATCTCGCTTTGTCATAAATGGTCGAGCTGTGCTTTCCTGGAAGGCTCCTGCCCCCTTAAAGGAGCGTATTGAAGGGCCGGAAAGCACGGCGTGCGCCGAGAGGTGGGCGACCCGCTGCTTAAGCGTTTAAATACCTGTCACTCAGTCGGCGGCTTTTGCGCGGAGCTTGCGCGCGAGCGCATCAGCGTGCGGCCTCAAATGTCGGGAGGTCTCGCGTGACGCAAGAGAATTTGCATCTCCGCGGCGCCCTTTTGCTAAAAAGACGTTCCGGACCGCACGCGCCCGCGCGCGCAGGCGAGTCAACCTGAGCGTTTACAACCGACACGCTCGCCTTGGAAGGGGGCGGTCTCGTACGCTACAATGTAGGCCGCGCGCATCGGCAGACGGCGAGCCCGCGGAACAAGGCAAGACGTATGGGACGCACACGTGGCCCTATAGTATAGGGCTCGTATATACTGTCGTTGCCCAGCGTGCCCGCCCTGCAGTGTTTTCCCTGTCTGTCGTACACGCATGCTTTCACTGAGCGCACGAGTCCCGTGGCTACATGTCACAGCCTGTAAGTTTTAGATTCATTACGTGCAGCATGCTCGTAGACTGCAGGCACGCAGTCGTGGTCGAGATTATACCGTCGTTTCTATGGATATCTGTTGTACGTACAGTGATGATGGGAACTGATTCAAAATTAAAGCTAGATTCTGGGAAATTACGCGAAAAGAAAGAAGAAGAAGCACGACATGACTACTAGGTACGTCGTATGAGGAGACTCCGGTTTCATTTTGGCCCCCAGTGCACGGTATACAAGGGCGTTTCGGCATTTCGCTCTCATCGAATTGAGACCGCGCCCTGGGCCGTATTTGGTCCCGCGACCTCGTGATTGGCAACGCGACGCCGAAACCCCTAAGCCACCGCAGCGGCTATCCAAGTTGATGGAAGTGTGCAGAGGCACTGCGACAGTTCTATTCGGCCCGTCCGTGTGATTCGAGTAATGTTTGTTCGTCTCCGCACCGGTATCCGCTATCAGAAAAAAAAAAAGAGAGATCTCTATCGCAACCTTGTCATTTTGCCAGCGTGCTTAGCATCTACAACTGTGAAACCTGAGGTAAGGTAACTTCTGTATACACACACAACGCACTCTCATAAAAGAAAGGGCGCCAGGCAGGCTTCTCTCTCAAATCTCCAAGGATGAAGGACGGATGGAGTGAGAACAGTATGTATGTATGTATGTATGTATGTATGTATGTATGTATGTATGTATGTATGTATGTATGTATGTATGTATGTATGTATGTATGTATGTATGTATGTATGTATGTATGTATGTATGTATGTATGTATGTATGTATGTATGTATGTATGTATGTATGTATGTATGTTTCTGTCTGCGTCTGGGTGCGCATGGGTGTCTGCGAATGTGCTTGCATGCGTGTGCGCGTGCGCGCACCCGTCTCAGAAGCGAGCCTCTCCCTAGAAGCGGATGCGTGCTTACACGCCAGCGGCTCCACACACCGCGCCGCGATAGGCGGGCTCCCCATTCAAGGCAGCGAAGACACTTCTCGAGCAGAACAAGGACTCGCGTGCCGTCCCCTCGTACATGACGAGACCCTAATGCAGTTCGGGCCAAGACGGCGAAGCCGGCCAAGGTTGATGCGCGCCGAACGCTGAAAGCCCAAGGGGGGCGTTGCGGTACGCCCGAGTCGTTTCGGTGGCTGCTGCCGACGAGTGCGACGCCGTCGCTTTCGTCTTCTTTAAAAAAGGCAGCAAGCACGTCGAGTGTATCGAAGGGTCACGCATCCAGGCGCGCTTAAGAGCTTGCGTGGCCTGTATACAGCATCGGCGGCCAAGCGGTCGCTCGACGCGTTCGAGGGTGTATATTAAGGAGAGGTTTCTCTCTCTCGCGTATATGGCTCGGCGAGCGAGGCCATCAGTTCGTCTCGCACTTAGGACTCGCTGGAGACCGAGTTGCTGCTGCGACGTGCGATGATTACGCAGTCTCCGCGTTTTTTTGTCTTCTTCTTTAATTCTGGGAAGTCTTTATTTTGGTAAGCCCACTTTGTCCTATATCATTTTTGCCCCCTCGTCGAAGGTATAGTTTAGGATTACCGGGATATCGAGGACAGGTTTGCCCGTCCGGCCTACGTATATTGAGGTCTCGAAGAACAACGACGCGATCGATACGGGACGTTTCTCTCTCCTCGTCCTTCGTGCGGGCCATCGCGCCGTTCTTTCTCGTTCCGTGAAATTTAGCGCCGCACAAGTAGGGACAGCCGAAAGGAAGTGGCCGCACGGACGAAATATAAATCGGGACCAACGCGAGCGTTCTCGCATCTCGCGTCGTTCGGTATGTGGCTGAAATGCCAGAAAGCGCGTGTATATATCGCGTGCTTCGGGTGCCTCTGAAAGAAGCTAAGGTGGTGTTCGAAATTAATCCAGAGTACTCAAAGCCGTCGTCTCTCAGAGCGGCCTGAGTTGCTTTGGGACAGTAAGACCCCTTAATACGCCAACCAACCAACGTCTACGCAGATGTATTACCGCGGTATAATTTCAATGTAGTTACCGATTAGGGCGAAATCCCATGGCTCACATTCTTCGAGCTGCCACGGTGCAGCAGTAGCTGAAGAAGCTTTCATATCTTCCTTAAGAGATAAGGGCATTACGCGTGATTATCAGTGTTTTCCATATTGACACCTTTGGCCAGATTTTCATGGCTGTCCATTTCCGTCTCCATCGTAGCTTCTGTTCTAACGCTTCCACTGTAACATTCGTGATTTGTTGATTCAAGCGTGTCGGAACTAAAATACTCGCCAGTGCTTTTTTTTCGCTTTTTCTCTCCACATCACGTGACACCTACATCTCCCTGTTATTTCTCGAACAGCTGTTCACCTCTGCATACCATAAGTTATTGATTTCCTCACACGACGATTTAGCGGTGCCGAAAAACCGGTGACAGAAGACGGTTGTTAACATTTCCGGTATCTGAAAGATGAACCACAACGCATTAGACAAAGGATGACCGCAGAAACAAGGCACAGCGTTCTGCGTTGCTCTTTTCTGTGGTCGTCCAATGTCTCATGCGCTGTGGTATTTACCTGTGACGCAAGACTGACAGCCAGAATTTCCATTTTAGTATACTTTCACTACAATCAATCAATCAGTCTGTCAGTCAGCCAATCAATCAGTATCAATCAATCAATCAATCAATCAATCAATCAATCAATCAATCAATCAATCAATCAATCAATCAACGGCGCGGTTTTATCACGCGCCGCAAAAGGACTGCGCCGGCGCCGCCGCGCCGGAAAACGCTGGAAATACGCTTCATGTGGTCCGCGCTTCATCCGGCGCCCTCGACCGCTCTGACCTAAAATCTGCACCGCTAACCGGAAAAGCGTCCTTCAGCGTCTGCTCATATGAACAAACACGAGACAGCTGAACAATCGAATAGTATGTATACCGAATCCCTCGTCGCATGCCGTGCGCCCCGTCTCTGTTAAAGAAACAAACTTCACAAGCAATCCATAATGCGCAGAAAACAAACACCGTTTCCGCGCAGCCTACGACTATAACGGAGGCAGTCCTCAACGTGGCATGTTTGCTCGAAGCGCGTACAAAGCGCTTGCGGTTCTACACCATTACCTCTCTCTATATGCGCACTATACGAGAGTTGCTACGGAAGAGAAAAAGTAGAGAAGTCCAAGTGTTTGCTCGTCTCCGATGACTCGCGCTCGTCGGGCAGTTTGCGTTTCAACTAACTCAATTTGTGCCGAGCTGCGAAGCGGCGGTTACGTGGAGCGATTGTCGGTCATGTACAAGTGCTTCCCATCCCTTCAGCAACCGGGGCTTTCAACATTTATCTCTTTAATTTCTTTTTTCTCTTTTTTTGTTCTCGCAAGCGGCGAAGACGTTTCGTCGAATGACCGAAGAACGTCGAGAAACAGGCGCCTTGAAACTGTTTTGCATCGCCACCTTCGCTGCTTTTATACTCTGTAAAGCTGGAATCGGTTACCTGTACCGTGTGCGTCAATGGTTATGTTTTTTTTTAACGCAGCACCGCGATATAATCGTTGTCGTAGCGCTCCTGTGCGGTCAAAGATGAGTTTTGCAAATTCTCCTATACGTGGTAAGAAAGAGGACAGATTGAAGGCCTTATATTAAAACGTTTTCTTTTTTTTTTTCATGCGATAGTTCCAAATGGTCCATTGAGTGAAAAAGCCGGTGGTGTCTGTATACTGGCCAACGGCAACTGAATTCCCATTGGCGGCGGTGCCACGGCATGAGCGCGCCCCGACGGAACAGATACCTGCTGCGGGCGATAGCGCGCCAGGTGCTGCGTGAGGGGAGAGGGCGTCGCCGCGACGCCACGTCACACCAGCGCGCCTCGATGGAGCAGATACGGCGACGCGAGGCCGGACTCGGTTTCGCTGCTGCTTCCTCGGTCTCTCGTCGCGTAGGATGTCGGTGGCATGCGACGTCCTTGATTTCTCAGCAATATCGTCCAAATAAGTCCGGTCTACAGCCAACACGGTAACGTATAAACTGTACAAAAAAAAGAAAAACAAAAATAACCCGCACCAATTTAATCGCAAAACTCGATAACACATCCCGCAACACAACTCGATAGCGTCACTCGCAGCGCAAAACTCGAAGGACCGCTCAACGGCGTTCAATTGGACATTAATGCTTTTGCATTCAAAACTCATAAGGGGTGTTTAGGTGTCCTCGAATTTTTTTTTCCTCCAATCACTCTTGAAAGCGTAGCTTAGTTCTCAAAACGATGATATCACGATGAGGTCAGGTTCCGCAGTTATTCCTATACGTAATTATTTTCGCACCGGTGATCGTTGTGAGGTCCCATTCGGCTCATAATCCGCCCCTGCGCCCTCGCTCATAAAATCACCGTGCACGTGTAACGTGACTGCGTCCAAACAACGGACTTATGTACTTTTTTATACTGAACAAAACAAAGTGCAGCAATGACAAGCTTCTTAAATTGAAGCAAACATTTCCTCCCTCCAAAGTTAGCGTAAGTTTTGCTGCCCTGCGCCATGTACTTTAGCCGCATGTTTAAACTTCCTCTAAGGTGTTGGACCTGACATTGCAAACAATTGTACATCGTCGAGGACTGCGGTATCCGCGTCAATATGCAAAGAACGCTTGCCTCATATCTGCCGAATTTGCATTAAATGAAGCATAAAGGCGACACAAATGCAGACCCAAAGGAGGGCAATGAAGGCTTCCCACTGGGTCGACTTTCATGATGTCTTGGAAGAAAATGTTCTGGGACCTTAGCTTAACCACCTTTCGCTCTGCATAGGGACACAAAAGCCCAATTGCGCTTCTTGAATTAAGGCGACTGGAATCAACGAAAGTTAGTGACAGGTCAGCGAACATTCACTTCTGAATGCGTTCACTCTGTCTGGCTCGTCATCATTTTTCATATCTGTCCTTTTTTTCCGCGTCTGTCTTTCCTCCATTTCCCTCCTCCCCAATTGTAAGGTATAGTCAACCGGGCACGTCCTTGCTTGACCCTCCCTGCCTTTCCCTCTTCGCTTCTCTCCGTTTCTCTCGGCGTCGTGAGTTAAATCTGGCTATAGCACCCACGACGATAGTGGAAGAGAGAATAGCCTAGAGAAATTCGAAATCCCACAGGTAACGCCAGAAGAAGTAAAGAAAGCCTTAGGAGCTATGCAAAGGGGGAAGGCAGCTGGGGAGGATCAGGTAACAGCAGATTTGTTGAAGGATGGTGGTCAGATTGTTCTAGAGAAACTGGCCACCCTGTATACGCAATGCCTCATAACCTCGAGCGTACCGGAATCTTGGAAGAACGCTAACATAATCCTAATCCATAAGAAAGGGGACGCCAAAGACTTGAAAAATTATAGACCGATCAGCTTACTGTCCGTTGCCTACAAAGTATTTACTAAGGTAATCGCAAATAGAATCAGGAACACCTTAGACTTCTGTCAACCAAAGGACCAGGCAGGATTCCGTAAAGGCTACTCAACAATAGACCATATTCACACTATCAATCAAGTGATAGAGAAATGTGCAGAATATAACCAACCCTTATATATAGCTTTCATTGATTACGAGAAAGCGTTTGATTCAGTCGAAACCTCAGCAGTCATGGAGGCATTACGGAATCAGGGTGTAGATGAGCCATATGTAAATATACTGGAAGATATCTATAGCGGCTCCACAGCCACCGTAGTCCTCCACAAAGAAAGCAACAAAATCCCTATAAAGAAAGGCGTCAGACAGGGAGATACGATATCTCCAATGCTATTCACAGCATGTTTACAGGAGGTATTCAGAGGCCTGGAGTGGGAAGAATTGGGGATAAAAGTTGATGGAGAATACCTTAGCAACTTGCGATTCGCTGATGATATTGCCTTGCTTAGTAACTCAGGAGACCAATTGCAATGCATGCTCACTGACCTGGAGAGGCAAAGCAGAAGGGTGGGTCTGAAAATTAATCTGCAGAAAACTAAAGTACTGTTTAACAGTCTCGGAAGAGAACAACAGTTTACGATAGGTAGCGAAACACTGGAAGTGGTAAGGGAATACATCTACTTAGGGCAGGTAGTGACCACGGATCCGGATCATGAGACTGAAATAACCAGAAGAATAAGAATGGGTTGGGGTGCGTTTGGCAGGCATTCTCAAATCATGAACAGTAGGTTGCCACTATCCCTCAAAAGGAAAGTGTACAACAGCTGTGTGTTACCAGTACTCACATATGGGGCAGAAACCTGGAGGCTTACGAAAAGGGTTCTGCTGAAATTGAGAACGACGCAACGAGCTATGGAAAGAAGAATGATGGGTGTAACGTTAAGGGATAAGAAAAGAGCAGATTGGGTGAGGCAACAAACGCGGGTAAACGACATCTTAGTTGAAATCAAGAAAAAGAAATGGGCATGGGCCGGACATGTAATGAGGAGGGAAGATAACCGATGGTCACTAAGAGCTACGGACTGGATTCCAAGAGAAGGGAAGCGTAGCAGGGGGCGGCAGAAAGTTAGGTGGGCAGATGACATTAAGACGTTTGCAGGGACAACATGGCCACAATTAGTACATGACCGGGGTAGTTGGAGAAGTATGGGAGAGGCCTTTGCCCTGCAGTGGGCGTAACTAGGCTGACGATGATGATGATGATAGCAAAACGAAAAAAAAAAAGCACTCCGGTCACGTTTTAAGTATATATAGCGCTATAAAAATTCCTCGCCGAATAAAAGGCCTTTCTTTCTTCTTTCTTTTTTCCCTTCTTTCGGCGCGTGCTTATACAGGAGTCCTTCGTTCCGGATACCTCCCTTTTACATACCCACACATTTCGCGCCTGTTATTTCGGCGCCGCTGTCAAGCGACATAACAACAACAAAAGTTAGGCTGCGCCCTCTGTCTCTCACACTCTGCAATTTGGGTCCAAATTTGGCTGGAGCGAGGCGAGCGACAATCACAAGCGAAACCGCGAAAATAAAGTCATAATACCAGTTCTGGCGCTGCTGCTCGGAACATTCCAGAAGCGAAAATAACAGACCGAATGGGGCCCGCCCGGAGAACAAGCAAATAAATAAATATCTAACCATTGGTCTACCCGCAAGCATACGCGGAACAGTTAAAAAAAAAAAAAAAAAAACTAGCACGGACAATAGCGCCCCCTATACCTTTACAGACGTGCGCTAGCTGTTCGGCCACACTGCAGTCCTGCGATGCCTGCGGGACGAAGTCGGCTGCGGGCATAGAGTTTCTCACTATAACACCTAGAAGGTAATCTGGCGCCACCGTCTATGGGAGTTTCTTAAGGGGGCACCGTGCCGTCATGGGAATGACGGTATATGTGTCTGCGAGGCTCGTGTTGGCTGGTGTTGTAAGAGGCTTCGTCTAAAACGTGGATATGGCTACGCAAATAACGCGTTTTCAAAGTAAAATCTTCATAAAATGTTTCCATTCACGCATATTACATCTTTACTCACCCACGATGCATGACCAAGCGAAGAAAATCAAGAACAGACGACCAACTGTTTCAAAGCGAGCGCGAACCTTGTCGTCTGTCCTCCAACTTTAGCGGCCCGCTGATACTTTTTACGTAACATGTAGTCGTACACACAATAACAAGTTCTCATAGTTAAACAAAACATGTTTTCGCGTAATAATAAAGCTAAAACAGCTTTTCACGTGCTGTTCTAGTAGAAAATGAATGATTGTGACAGACGGAACGGTACTTGCCAAGCGCGTCTTCAAGGTGCCCTGTCTCTACGAGAACGATGCCAATCCGAATCCACAATATAGCGGCATTCCCATGCATACCACAGCGCAGCAGCGCCAGATTTCCCTCTAGGTGATGTAGTGAGAAACTCTATGGCTGCGGGTATGGAGGAAGGAAACACGGTAATATGGAGCCTCTCGCAACGCGATTGAAGCCAAGTGTGTCGTCCCAACACGTGACCAGCGGTACACAGGCAAAATGCGACCAAAGATACAGACCGAGCAGGTGCCGACCGAACTCGCATCGATTAAAAACTCGCCATGGAATAAAGAACCAACTATACCGGGCACCAAACGTCTCGGCAAATCTCGATTCTTGCTCCGTGATCTCAAGGCAAGAGGTCACGTGTTGGGCAGACACTTCGCTTTCCAAGGCTGGCGGCGTGGCGTAACGCTCTCTCCTGCCTTTTTCCTTCCTCCATGGCTGTCGGTGGGAAAGGGCTACGCGCTTGTCACGTCGGGTGTTAAGAAGTGCCGCCTCGTTTTCGTTGCACGAAAACAATGGGCGAGAAAGTGAGATAATGCCGATATTAGTGGGTCAAGTATGATTTAGCTTGTAAACCGTGTCGACCTCGAAAACAAGCATAAGAGTATGTGTTTTTACGCTATCGTGGATTAACAGCGTGTGCATCTAGATTTTTTTTTCTATTTCTTTTTTTTTTCTGCGTGAACAAAGGAAGAAACGTACACTGTCGAGTCGACGGTGCTGGTCAGTTATCTGAAATTAAATCGCGTACAGTGGGAGGGAAACGAGGTGTTCTATGGCCCGTTCATTTCATTTCGCTTTACAGCGCAGCGAAGTTAAAGAGAAAAAAATGCAAACGGCAGTAGACAGCAAGTTAAAGTAATTAAAACATCAAGAATTACATTTATCCACGAAGCATGCGAAAGAGGCTCGCGTGATGCCTGTTACATGTATAGAGAAGGTACCAGACTAGGGCCCCTCCATAATTTTTTTAACTCTCATTGCAATAATAACGCATAAGATAGGTGCCCACGCGTATAGCGGTGGCGTATGAGGTATTGTTAGTGCCGTAGAGAGACCATTGTATGTATGTATGTATGTATGTATGTATGTATGTATGTATGTATGTATGTATGTATGTATGTATGTATGTATGCATGCATGCATGCATGCATGCACCTAGAACGTATATGTATGTATATAGGTATGTATGTATGTATGTATGTATGTATGTATGTATGCATGCATGCATGCATGCATGCATGCACGTAGAACGTATACCTGAAAGAATCAACCGAATGTTTACGGCGTTTCATGCCATATTCACATGAATGCATTGCATAGACGCGGCTCGATACCCCAGCCCGGCTACATATCCGTTTCGATTACTTCGCCCGTTTTAATTTTCGCTGTTGTTCAGATACAACTGACACTCTTATAGCTATGAGATTGTGACAACAGGCTGTTCAACACCAACATATCCCACTGAGGTGCCCCTAACCAACGATAAACAAGACCCATTGTGTTACCACGGCGAGCAACAACACGACCCTCTCGGGTGTAGTCGTCCTGCCGCGCGCCTCCGCGGACAACGATGACCCTGTTGTTCACAAGTGCACGAGAGAGAGAGAGAGAGAGAGAGAGAGAGGGGGGCTTTAGCATCGAAACTGTAGTCTTCCTGCTCCTCGAGGCCACTGAGAAAGCGTTGTAATGAGCCGCTCCCGAATACAACTCGGAACAGCAGTGAGGGCAGCAGAAGAAGCGAACGCCGCATACGCGCCGGCCGTCACATAATCTGTCACATTTACATTCTTTCCCTTTCTGCGACCCTGTATAGCACACCTCAGACACTCATGGAAAGAAAGAAAGAATGAAAGAAGGAGGACAAAATGCAGTCAGAGCAGCAGACCTGTAGGGGGTCCTCGACACTTGTCGACGAATAAAGGGCGAGGAAGAAAGAAAGAAAGAAAGAAAGAAAGAAAGAAAGAAAGAAAGAAAGAGGGAACGTCCCGTCAACGTCTCCTATCCCGACGCGCGGCGACGTGTGCGTCCGCGAGCTCCATCCAACGATGCTTCCTTTCGTGCGTGGCAAATGTGGGGCGATCCGGCAGCGGCGGTTTGCCGCAGCTCCACTGTCACACACAGGCGCGAGAGGGCCCGATGTTAATACGCCAAGGAAGCTTTGCGCTTCCCGGGTTCGTGAACGGTATAGCGCGAATAATTAAAGGCGTCTTTCTCTCTTCCTTTCAATTTTTTTCTTCTTCGCTTTCTAAAATGGTTCCTGCTCAATGTAAATATAACTGCTGCCATTATACCTTAGTGATAGGGATAAATACATAAACAAACAAATAAATAAATAAATAAATAAATAACAAAGAACGGACTCACCGGTGTCGCGAACGTGTCCGGCTGACCTTCTATATGTAGGTCAGACGGCTGATTTTAGAGCGGCGCGTTTTGAAAAGGAAGCAATGAGGGCCGCTTTTATCGGGGTGGTGAATACGCGCTCCAGCGGCCTGAGTGAGCTGCACTTGACTGACTGACGCGTCATTAACGCCCAGAAGCAGTATAAATAAGGAGGGATCATCCTTAATATTCACAGAATGTTTAAAAGTCGCCTGCATGGCAGATAGCGGAATTCTCATCCTTGAGCTGGATGACTTAAAGAGGCGGACATTAGTCGTAAGAGAAAGGAAAACACATAAGCAGATAATTCACAGAAATATACTAATTAACCTCTTAATTAATTCATTTTCGACACACATTACATTTTACGAACGGCAGCCGGTGAGTTTGTAAGGCACTTGCGCTTCAATCAGATTTTTAGGATGGCACATGTTTCGAGATATGCGCCATCATACCCGCGGGAAAATCAACTGTTGTTCCACTTGCCTCTCTAACAAACTTTTTTTTTTCAATGCAATGCATATCTGTTCAAAACAAATAATAATAATAATAATAATAATAATAATAATAATAATAATAATAATAATAATAATATCAATAATCTGGAGTAGCGACGAAGCGCATGGTGAGGCAAGCATCTCCGGTACGGTCAAGTATGAGCCAGTATGGACCTCGAGTATGGTCCATGGAGTGCATGAGGGTATGGTCTAGTAAGGAAGAGCTTATTGTTAGGCAGACATCTCCAGTATGATCCAGTACGGTCCATGTGCATGGGCCAGATCTAGTACGCTCAGGCAAGCATTTTTAGTATGTTCCATTGTGTACCGGCGTATAAAGAGACAAGCATCTCCAGTACGTACGGTCCAGTATGATCCAATATGATCCACATGGGCCAGCGCACGCTCAGACAACTGAGGCAAGCATCTTCAGTTCTTTCGAGTATGGACCAGCATATGCTCAGACAAGCATCTCCAGTATGGTCCATATGGGCCAGCGCACATTCAGGCAAGCATCTTCAGTATGTTTCAGTATACTGAAACATACTCAAAGATCCATTAAAGGTTCTCTCTCTCTCTCTCTCTCTCTCTCTTTGTCATCTTGAAAACGCATCTTCTCAAATACTATCGCCTGCGGCTGCGGCAGAGAATGACCCGAGGCCGCCTTCATGAGGTCGAAACAAGGAGGCGGACAGTCGGGAACTGGCTGCCCGAACACTATGTACACTTCCTACTTTTTTTCTTCCGGTCAGTCTCCCCGTCCCAGTCGCGCGCACCCATCCTTCCCGTCTTGATACTTGAAATGCGAGCCGGCAGTAATTGGCGACTCCGCGACTCTTCCGCGTGGCAGCTGCATGCATGCATGCACACCGGTGAACAAGCTGACACCGACGTCCGGGCACTCCGTCCGCAGGTCCAGAGTACAGAGTAGCGAAAAAAAGAGTGAATACAAGTTTGTTGTTCACTGTTTCAAGCCGTTTCGCATCCGGGATATGTCAGCCGCGCCGGCCAACCACGTTCGGGGGCTGTGAGAGCATACGCGATGAGTGCGCCATGGATACACCGCCAGTGAGGAAGCAGAAACGCGGTGGTCAGACCTGAAGGAACTCGTCAGATTGCCGGGTCAGGACTTCTCGCTTCATTTTTTCGCACGTGTCACATACCTGTAGCAAAATAGCAAAGTCTAAGCGAAGGATAGATAGAGAGGGAAGGCATGCGGCGAAAGTGTGGTCAACAAGGGGGCAGCGATTCGTGATGGACAGCAGAATTGCTCAAAACTTTACTACGAGGTGCGAATTGTGTTCCGGGGCCACAGCGCGGAGAGACGATCCCGCAAACGCGTGGGCCATAATGCTTGACACCGAACGAGTTAATTTCAGGAGCGTCAGCGGGCGTCGGATGACTCGGCCGGAGGCGCTATTTCTAGCGCCCCGCTGTATTGCAACGCCGCGTTGAGCCGTAACAGCTTTCTCTCGCGTGTCCGCGGTGCCATTTTGCGGTCGACACCGCATATAAACTCGGCGCGGTAGCTGGCTCACACGAGAAGCCTCTCAGCGTTCTTAGCGCTGACAGCTGTATTGCCCCTCTCTGTATACAGCTAGCTGCTCCGGCACGCTTGTCCAGATCACGTTCGATCAAGAATTGCGGGCGTTGAAGAGAGATCCCAGCGATGATTTGTGCCGCGTGATTGACGTGCTTTCCTATGCGAGCCTCACATGTGCAGAAAACGCCATACTCGGTCGGCATAGCTTGAAGCAATGCTTCTTGAAAGCCGACATGGGTGTGCTTATCGCGGATGTGCCTCTGCTTTGTTTATTTATTATTTTCTCTTTAGTGTTATCTCTGTTATCAGTTGGCTGTACATGAGTATCTCCCAGGATATCCAAGACCTCCGGTCACTCTTGAACGCCGCATCGGAATGGGAACTATTACTCAAAGCTTGTTTTTCTTCTTTTTTTTTTTCTGATGAACGTTCTCGATGCAAAGCGAGGGCCGGCAGATACGATCGCCGTTTCGCCGAAGCCCGCTGCAATTTAATGAGGTCGTGAAAAAAAGTGGAAGATACAGAAAAATAGAACTTGCCGACAAATTCAAACTGCAAAAAAGAAGAAAAGAAAAGAAAATGAATTCGATGAAGACTGACAAAAAAAATATGAAGCGGTGCTTAGCTGTAGGCAAACGACACAAAGCAACGGCAAGTTAGGAATAACGAAACGCATAAATGTTTTGAGTCAGTGCTAACTAAAGAACTTCGCGTTGTTTTTCGCCAACCAACAAGGGAAAGTGGATCGCCAGAGCAAAACCAATATCAGAGAACCGACACTCCGTCACGAGCGTTCGAAAAACGTCGCACCGCCATATGTATTGAAGCAAGACAACTGAAGCGATCACAAGGAAATGGAGACTGGAATATACCAACAATAAACATTCACTGGAAACCTCGGCTTGAAGTTTTCGTGGACTGGATCCAGCATTTGTTCCAACAGGGAGGCTTTTCTTCGTCATGGCATTCCCTAACCTGCAGCCAATTATGTGACACCGCAACAATGTCAAATTCCAACATGCTTTCGGATTCGCCATCTTTTCAGCTCTGATTGGACCACTGGGTTGCTACGGCCCCTCTGACTGGTTCAGAACGCAATCATTATGGCGAACTTTGGCAGTGTCCAGATTCGGGAATACCCCCCGGGAACTCGTGTTGGTCAGGTCCTTGACCAAGACCATGCATTCTCCAGGGTGAAGCGTTGTCTCCAGACGAAAGGCTCCAGTGTGAGGCTTTCCTTCTTCGGCCACTGTTGATCAAGACAGTTTCATACGTACGGCGGCGAGTAAAAGAAGCCGCGTTTTTAGTTTCTCTCCACGCGGTCTCTCATTTTACGTGTCAGGAAAGGGGGTGCCTGGCACAGCGCCACATCGACGCATTCGCATGCAAAGAAGGTCGGGAGGGATTGGTATCTCCCGGAAGATTGATGTTGTCTGCTACCGCATGTGCAGACGTCGGCCGACAAACACGCCAGCGAAGAACACGGCACGAAATCTCAAGCAAAGAAACAAAAAAAGGCACTCCAGGTGCCATTCGCATGTCAGTACATACAGGGAAGTAAGACGGACTACTGCGTTTAGAAAGTTCGTTCACGCGCGATGCGATAGCGACCGACGATGATCTGCGCGCAGGGGAGTTGCCCGTACGATTCGCCGCAGCCACGAACCGGTCGGGCCGTTGCCATGCAGATTTGCGATCGTCGAGGCATCGAACTCGTACCCGCTTTCTCTCTGGGTTGAACGAGACACGGTTCGGTTGCGGGTCTATATGCTTTCGAACCGCGGTGGGCACACAATAGTTCTTTGCAAACCAGTTTCTTTAATGAGAGGTCACGCTTGACTTGCCCTTTTTATTTTCACTCCTTTTTGTGGTCTCAAAAAACCGAACGAAGGACGAAAAAGTAAAAGCAAAAGACTATCAACAGCATAGCCGGGTTACTCATTCGGGTGAAGGCGAAGTTATGGCGGTGGCGACAGCATATCGTACACAAAACGCCTTTACGAACTGTCTGAGCATATATGCTCAAGCTGCGGAGGTACGAATACGCTCAGAGTTTAGTACAGGAACTACGCTATAGGGCACTGTGGTGGTGCAGAGCCTTCGCGAGCTGCAAGTACATGATGGTTCAGCCATCATTTCCATGATATGGCTGAAAGATGGAAATTATTCGACTGTGCAACTTGGTCATTTTCGACGAAAAGGACATTGCGTTACGTTGCGTTATAAGTGCAACCACTCGCAATGATTATGTGTGTGCGCGGAAACTCATCGCTCTCGCGCGTTTAGACAAATGCGAGTTCTCGAAAATTCAGACAGGTACAAAACGTCATAAATGACGTCACAAGAACGTCTGAAGCCCCGAGCACGAAAGTTACGACAAATTCAAGCACTACCACATTGTTTTCGTGGTGGCCGAATGATCGCAGCGCCACAACCTCGAAAAAAAAAAGTTGTAGTTACTGCCCATAGTTGCTCACAGCATACACTACCTTTTTATATTTGCATTTGGTAACGGTAGGGTGAGCATGCATTACTGACTATAAACAAGGTAGCTATATGTGTCTATAAACAAGATACCATTAAATTACAAAGCTCCGCGTGCAGAATTCACCATTTGTCGGAAAAACCTGCGTTTCCCGCACACTTCTGTCGCGTGCACAATCGATGCAGTATTCTATCGTCCTGCATGGCGGCATTGCGTTGCCATCGCGGCTCGCGAAGTTCTTTTCTTTTACAACAAGAAGAGGGAGAAGAAAAAAGATGATGATTTATTGGCCTATTCAATTTATATTCACCTAACCTGCTTGAGCCTGATCATGTATGCTATACGTGTTTTTCAGTCCAGCATTTTGCCTAAGCCTCCTTAATATTTTCTCTTCCTGAAAACTTCTATATCTACCTCTGTCTATGCTTGTAACGGATCGGGTCCCATCAAGCTATTCCCTGCTCGCTTTTCCGCCAGTATTCTAAACACCTCTCTCTTTTTTGTTATCATGGTAGCCCCATGTGTTCCAACGCGCCTCTTATTGCGAACAACAAAGGGGTCAATGGACGCACCACGACGGATGGACACACGCACCGGTTTGCCCAAATGGGCAAACTGACCCGCGTGCGCAATCAAAACTCCGGCCATACGCGCGCGTATATGAAAGGAAAAACAAAATGGAAGTCGTGGATTCTCTCACTATACTCTCTCTCTCCTATCTCCGCCTCTGGCGTCTATCAGTCACGCTCGAGTTAGAGGAGGCCGCAGATGCCCGAATATAATCTCGAGGCATGCAATTTCTCGAGCAAAGAAAAACAACAGCAGATAAACAAAAAGCCGACGACGGAAGTAAAAGTAAATATTTGGGATATGTAGCATGGGATGCTGTACGGCTCTATAGATTCGGCCTTCCTGTAAACCAGTTTTCCGTGCCGCGTTCCGATACCGGGCATTGCGAAAATTGTCCGCCCGCCCGCCTGCCCGGTCCTGTGCTAGACAGACTGACCGACCAGCTCGGCGTCTATATGAACGGTTTTGTTTCTTCTCCGTGTGAGCATGACGGCAGTCTCAGGCCGACTTTGCAGGCTTTCACTGTTTGCGCATTTTAAAATTTTTTTTCTTTCTTGTCTATCTCCGTTGTTGTTCCTTTGTGGTGTGAATGGTGGTCGGCAAGAGAGAGAGGCCTTCCGCCGTGCATAAAGTGCTCTGGGTGGCTTTCAACTGAGCTGGTTCCCTCGTACTTTTTTTTTCCGGAATTCGCGGCGAGACGTAAGAAACTCGTAAAAGAAAGAACACCGACACACTGCTGTACCAGCTACAAATTTTTCTATGAGAAGCATGAAAAATGCACGCGTGGAATAGTGAGAGATCGACAGTAGATGACCGAAATATTATTTATTTATTTATTTATTTATTTATTTATTTATTTATTTATTTATTTATTATCTCTCAGGGTCACAGCATTACAGAGAAAAGTGGGCGTTTATTAAGGGGTGGGGCAGGGGGGGGGGGGGGGGGTCTCGGTGATCTGCAAGCGCCTTAACAATAGAGGCGAAAAAGAAGTAGTTTCATAGGTCTCAATTTAAATGACGAAGTTAATAATCGTAAGTAACCATACGCATCTCGAGTTCTCTTGACCGACGCTGCCGAGAAGGTAATGTTATTTTGGTTGCTTGCTTTGTCAAGGTGATCAACGCGGCTTTCGAGCACTTTTTCGTCATTCTCTTCGCGGTGATGAGGTCATCGGCCGTGTCGTATTAGAATGCGCCGGTTATCGAAGGTCACCGACTCCGTAAGCAGCGTTGGGTTCGGCCAGTCCTTGGAAGGAGAGACAACCCGGAAACTCCAGGGCTGATGACTCCTCTTCAGACCCGTAATAGTTAGTTGTCGTTACTGACCGAGGCGGTCACGCAGCGCGGAGGTTTAGACTGGTTTGGCGTGTATCCGCTTGTGGTAACCTAGGGCCACATGGACAAGGCTGATGTCGCCACGTCAATGCAGCGTTTCTTTCGAGCTGTGTGAAAATCGTTGACTCTGCCTCTACTTTTGCGGTTGGCTTTCGTCCTTCTTTATTACGTCTGTATTTGAGCTTTGTTACTCTTCTTTGTCCTTTATTCTTTTGTCGGTTTGCGCGGTTAGTGCCACCGTATATGCAATTCTGGCCTATTCAGGTGTGCATGCGAGCCACCGTTTCCCGAAAGCCTCGCCACAACTTTTCTTGTCAACCTTACAGGAAATTCATTCATTCATTCATTCATTCATTCATTCATTCATTCATTAATCGTGGCAGACGAAGGACTGGTGACAGGATAGCGCTCATGCTCGTGTTCCTGTCCACAGTGCATAGGAGGCTTTACGCCGCCAGAAGAACACAAATGAAACAGTTAAGGCGTCAGCAGCATATATGCATCTCCACCACTCACAACCCCGAGTGTCAAGGAGATCGTTCACATGCGCTCGTGGCGAAGTGCGCTCATTACTGAAGCAGTCACAGCACGCCTGCGCCGAGCAGGAGTGGCTATATAGTTTCTCACACAATAAAAAGAGGCGAAGTCCCACCGATGCATATCCTGGCAAGACAGCGAAGGGGATTCCTCGAGGCGAGTGGAGCAGGATAAGGGTACACCGTGCCGCATCCGCCAGGGGGCGAAGAAGGAAGGATGATAAGAACAACAAGCAACGTGCAGGCGACCCGTCCAGAAGTAGCAGACGACGACCTGAAGCCGGACCCTCGCAGCAGCTGATGCCGGGGGCTGGGACCGGAGAGAGAGGGAAACGACCTCTGGACACGGTGGATCGGGCCAAGCTGGTGGTCAGTCGCCGAGAGATAAAGAAGAAGACAGCAAACTAGCCAAGATGAGCAGGGCTGAAGAAGAAGAGACACGCGGAGGGAGCAGGGAGAGCGAATGAAGAAGCAGAAGAGGTAAGGGAGGGCGGAGACGGGGCGACTGGAGGTGAATCTCCTGGTCCAGAGATTGGGAGGACGTGATGACGACGGCGCGCGCGCTATACGCAACCTTGTCCGCAGGAAAAGTGTGCAGCGTGGCGACGGCTAACTGTTATCCGAGCCGGTATTCGCGAAGCTTTGCGTACGCACGCGGCCTCAGAGATTGCGACGCGCGCTACCTGCGTGGTGCCCGTTCTTGGAGGCCATGGTACTGAAGAATCATTCCCGAGAACGACCGTCGTCGACTAATCCTGGCCGCTGACAAGATAATAGCGGAGGCGTCGACCAAAGCAAGAAGTGCTCATGCAGAGGAACTGATTCGAGAATTTAGCTCTAGGGTCTGAAAGTGAAGAGGTGTTCGATCGTAGTGACCGACCCTCGCACGTCGTACCCTGCAGGAACCACATGGATTCTGGACAATCATGGTGAGAACATGAATTCGCAAAACCCAAGAGCAAACGAGTGGACAATACGATGCCGTTAACCACTTAGGACAGTCACGTGGACAATACACGTACGAGAGTTAAAAGTCAACAGTGAGTTTGCCTGAACGGCAGCGTTCGTGACATCCATTCGATCGTTCGTGTCTCAATGTCAGTGTCGCGCCGTTCAGAATATGGGTCGAAGCCAAGGGACTCATGTCTGATCAGGCAGACCACGTTAACTACATTGCTGAATGCAGTGTTGTTCGCATCCTCCCTCCACCCTCCCCCTCGCCACCTCCTGGTGAGGTCAACACCACCTCTGTAACCTCCCACCCGCTGCACAGTTTTGTGAGAGGCAGGGGAGCGTATAGGAAGCGCATCGCACGCGCAAACGCGCACGGTAAGAAGCCAAAAGAAGCAACGATGATGATACGGAGAGATGAGAGAGAGAGAGAGATGCAGGATTAGGAGAACAGCAAGAAGAAGAAGCCGCGCGTGGCGGCATCATCTCTCCGCGTTTGTAAGCCGTCATCCGCGCTGAGTCCCCCCCCTTTCCACCATCGGGCACGTTTCTCTGGTTCGGAAGAGAGGAGCGGCCTTGAAGAGGACGTTCGCATCCCGGTGAACGTCCGTTGCCCATCGCCTCCCCCCTCCCCTTTCTTGCGACGGGGATCGTCCTCCGCTCTGCGCATCTTCTCTCCTCGTGTGTGCGTGTGCTCGTGCGTCTGGCTGCTTGTGCGTTCGCGCGTGAGTGCGTGCGCGGAATCGAGCAGATGAGCCGCGGCGGCGGCAGCATGCAGCGGCGGCGACGGAAGACTCCTCGATCCGTGCAACGTATAACGAAGCGCCGCGCAACCACAGCGACGTGCCTTCGCTCGCTGTCCGAGCGAGGCTTCTTTTCCTTCCCACATCGCATCCCCACGGTCGCCGCCGTCGTGCAGTCCGAGCCCTTGCCATTGGCCTTTCACTTAGAGCGAGGAAGAACGAGACGGGGGCTTGTTCTTGGGCCACCGGTGGCGGGAGGATTCGGGGTCTCGGTTACTCACCTTTCAACGTGCACGCCTCGCGGTGCCTCTTCTTCGGGACTGCGCGGTTTGCCGGCGCGGTTTGCCAACACAGACGAGCGTCGCTTCAATATGAGAGAGAGAGAGAAAGTGAGAGAGAGAGAGGGATGATTTTTATGGGTATCTGAATCGGGTCTATAGTCGCCTTTCTTGAGGGATGCAATATCATCATCATCATCATCATCATCATCATCATCATCATCATCATCATCATCATCATCATCAGCCTGGTTACGCCCACTGCAGGGCAAAGGCCTCTCCTATACTTCTCCAACAACCCCGGTCATGTACTAGTTGTGGCCATGTCGCCCCTGCAAACTTCTTAATCTCATCTGCCCACCTAACCTTCTGCCGCCCCCTTCCCGTCCCTTGGAATGGATCCAGTCCGTAACCCTTAATGACCATCGGTCATTATCTGCAATATATATATGAGCAATATATGCAATATGGGATGCAATATATATATAGTGTAACCACCTGTAGCGTTTTTGTAAAGAAGGTGTGCCTGAGAACAGGGTTCTCGTAAGGCAAACGCATTGCGGATGCAAGGCTTTTTTTCTCGTTTGCCTCTCTGACTGGCTCAAAATGCCGCCATTGCCAAATTTCACATTGCGATAGAATAGCACCCCGGCATGGGAACAGTGGACACGGGAAATTTGCGTGCCTATATGAAGTTCGTCCTTCCGGGGCTTCAGGTGACTTTGCTACATTGCAATTTTTTCCAACATACCGTGTTACAAATGCCGAGGCTCGCGACCATTATGCACGCCCGCAGATACACTTATTACCGTGTTTTAAAAAAAAAGAAACTGTGCTTGGAAATTTAGAAACACAGACGCGTAACAAATAACGCCCCAAGAACGTACATGTGAAGTCGCAAGTACGAATATATTAGACAAATCCATGCAATATATACCCTCATTACCATGGAATATATATAGCATGGACGAACGCAACGCCGGAGTTAATTGCAGTAATTTTTGTATGAAACTCTATGCCTGTCTACAGTCGGTGACAACCCAGGAACGCAGGGGCGAATTTCACCTCCATCCGATTGAAAGAGTGTAGGTAGGCCAGCCAATCACGTCACTCGCTTCCTCGACGTCATGACGGAGTCGAACTTCGTTCAATATCGGTGTTTTAGAGGGATGGCAACGAGAAAACTAATTTGATCTGCGTTAATAAATTTCCCTTCTACAACACCAAGAAACTTCCACTGTTCAACTACCAGGCTTCCTCTTACTGTTAAGAGGAAACCTGGTAAGCCAGAAACGATGCAAAAGTGAAAGAGGGGGCGACGCCGTATTGAAGTTCCCACACTTGTTCTCATCGTCATGACGTCATGAATTTAAACGGGGTCTGCTCAGGCCTAGTCGATTATTATTATTATTATTATTATTATTATTATTATTATTATTATTATTATTATTATTATTATTATTATTATTATTATTATTATTATTATTGGTAAAGATAGACTACGTTGTGTTCTAAAGGAGCCAGAAGACTGGATTCGGCAAGTTTCATGAACATTTACGGAGCCACAACGGCTCAAGCACGAAAATATTCATTTGAAATACGCGTGACGTCACACTGACGTATCGGCGCAGAGGTTTCGGTGCGAAATTCAAGGAATTCAACCTTGTTCTTTATTTGCCCATATGATAGCTACGCTTATCGCAAAATTACCGAAACTAGAGTTTCGAGGAATGCCTTATCAGTCTGGACTGAATTAGTAGTTGTCTTTAGCGTCACCTTAAAGGGGCACTAAATGAAGATGTTAAGCCAAGTTAGATCGATAGATTGTTCGCCTTTAATCCTATCATTTGTTTTCTGCGTGCCGATATATATCACTTCGTTGCGTGGAAAATTGTCGACGACGAGTGTCTCGCTGCTGCTCCTCAACTTGAATCGCCCGCGCCGAAACGGACGAGTTGACGTAATCGTCACGCGACCTTCTCCCTTGACACGCTCCGCGAATCAGCTAGCGCCGATGTCACATTGAGAGGTAGCACGGTACAAAAATAAGTGGCGCTGCTGCGATTGCTCATTTCCCTCATTTTCACGCATACAACAGCTCTGTTCTTGCTACGAGTTCAGTTCGTTGCCACAGAAGCCTAACTTGTCAACCTATATAGCTCGACTTAATGTTTTCCTTTAGTGTCCCGTTAAAGCACGCAGGCGCTGAAGAAAGGTGCGTGAGATTCTGTGGGCGGAGCTCGACCACTTAGGCGTGTCTCTGACTGTAGACGTCGCAGAGAGAGAGAGAGAGAGAGAGAGAGAGTTAAAAGCAACGGGGGAACAGGGAGGCTAACCAGAGGGTCTATCCAATTTGCTGTCTGTGCTGGGGGAGGAAAACGCCGTATAAAATAACGCACGAAAAGAGAAAGGAAAGCAACCGAAGGAAAGAATTAAAAAGATTAGAACTGTCGTTGTGGCGCTATCACACAGTCTGTAAAGGCGCTACATAATCATAAACCGTGTCAATGTTCCACTGAAGTACAAAATGCCACACAGTGTGCACAATCACAATTTGCCGTGAAATCCAGCCTCCCTTAGGAAACAACACAGCAGCGCCTTTACAGCGGCTCACGCAGGACATACCTGTCGCGATTTGTTTGTTTAGTGCTTACGTTACAAAGTGCTCTCTGTTATCGCGCCGTCATGTACAACAACGCCTCTTGGGTCCAGTCAAGCTGCTTATGGCAGCTTTTAGCCCAGGAGGACGCTTCTAGTGTGCATTAGAAGAATTACTAAAGTTGAAGTTGATAGCACTTGGGCGACTGGCGCCACCACCGTGTCTCGCGCATGGCGCTGCGTCCGGTCAAGCGTGTACACCGCGAGTGGCACCGCCGCGAGGTCGTCTCGCGAACCCATCGCATCGGACGCGTCCGAAGGAGCGTGCGCGTCCAGGCCCGACAGTGTTGAGAGAGAGAGAGAGAGAGAGAGAGAGAGAGAGAGAGAGAGAGAGAGAGAGAGAGAGAGAGAGAGAGAGAGATGCAGCCGCGCGCCGGACATTTTCCCCTCATCCGCGCCGCGGTCGGTGTCAATCATCCAGGGATGATCGAAAACATTGAGGCGTCTCTGCGGTGTCCCGAGCCCCTTGTAGGTTCACGGTAGATTATGATCGATCGCCGATCAATTTTTTTTATTCCCAATGGGAGCGTCCGCTCGACGCGCGCGGGATGCGCGGCGCCCAACCTTGCGCGCCCGAGAGCTACCTCGTCATACCCGAGTTGACGTGCGTCTATACGCAACGTCCACGTCTCCTGCTTGCCTTTTCTTTCGTGTCTGGTTAATTTCCTTCTCTCCACCGCTCTCTCTCTCTCTCTTTAATTCGTGTTCTCTCTTTCTCTCTCTTTCTCTCTCGTGGAGCTTGATGCTGTTGTAAGCACGCACGCACGCGGGAAGCAATTTGCTGGTGTTGTGGACAAAAGCGGTGGCTTCCTCGCATATCTTTATCGTCCTCGCATGGACACATTTGATTTTTCGAGCGCCGTTTGCGGAATTTAAGAGAACGTGCAGAAGACTTTGGCCTCCAGCCTCGGGTTTTCCCGGGCGTCTTTTATTAGCAAGAGAGAGAGGGGGAGAAATGTGACCTCAAAAGTCACCGAATCCGAGTCACAGGCGGTCGCTTTCCTCGCCACGCTCGCAAGCACTTATAGAGGCACTCTAAAGAAGTGTTGCAGACGCTTTTTGTACAGTCTATATATACAGTCTGCGTAGTTAAGGTGCCTGCACATATAAAGTAAGGTATTGAGTAACATAATATGCGTCCAGGTAACCTGCAGATAGGGTCCGTGTGTCCGTCCCAAGGAGGGTTCAAAACAACATTGTTGTAGCAGAGATGACATCCCAAAAGTGAAACCGAACCATCACCATCTCACCACACGCACGAAAAAAAAAATAATAATATAGCCTCCAGCCTGAGGTTTTCCCGGGCTTCTTTTATTAGCAAGAGAAAGATCGAAATGTGACCTTAAAAGTAACCGAATCCAAGTCACAGGCGGTCGCTTTCCTCGCCACACTCGCAAACACTTATAGAGGCACTCTAAAGAAGTGTTGCAGACGCTTTTTGTACAGTCTATATATACAGTCTGCGTAGTTAAGGTGCCTGTATACGTAAAGTAAAACATTGAGTAACATAGTATGCGTCAAGATAAGCTGCACATATAAAGGGTCCATGTGTCCGCCCCAAGGAGGTCTCAAAACAACATTGTTGTAGTAGAGATGACATCCCAAAAGTGAAGCCGGACGTCCGGCATCTCACCATACGCACGAAAAAAAAAAAAAAAAGAAAGAAAGAAAAACATAGGAAGCGCTCTTCCGCTCCATACACTCTAAAAACAGTTGCACCCCTTGCGGTGCATATTTGCCACACAACAATAATCGTCATTTGTCTCGTCCGCATTTCCTGTCTTCAACGCGGCTAGCCCGGCACTTTCCAGTAACGAACGGCATGCGCGTTATCAGCATGACATAGCATTCCCGACAGGAAAGTAACGAGCGCAGCGTTTTCAAGAAAGGAAATGCGGGCACGATAGATGACGATTATCGTTTTGTGGCAAATATACACTCCAAAGGGTGTAAACTTTTCTTAGAGTGTACGAGTTTATGATGGCTACCTTTGCTCTTGTACCATGTCCTGCTCGATATGTATCATAATGTCAATGGTTTGAGAATTGAACCTGAGCATCTTGGCAAATTTTATGACATATCATGATATCAGCACTAGTTCAGCCAAAGGTAACATTTTAGTCCACGACAACGAGCGTCCAAAGCAGACGACTGAGGACGTCATGCCGAAGGTGTTCCATGGCCCTCTTCGGATAATATCGGGATATGTTTGCGTCTCGTATTCTCTGCTCAACACTGAAACCACGATATTTGTACTGGAACAAAATCAAAACGTTTCAACCTGACGGATGACTGAAAATGTTCCTAATTCATGCATTCCTATCGTGTGCAAGTGGCGTGTTGACTACGTTTCCGGTTTCAGACCCCACAACCTTCTCTGCAATCGCAGAAATGGTGTCAAGGAAAGCCTGCAGAATAAGGGAGACTTGTTCAAACTTAATGCTTTATACACACATAGTACGTATACATCACTGATAACTTCCAAATGCACACGAATAAAACAATGGGTACGTGTTCGCGTTGCACAGTGACATAATTGTCAGCTGCGTTTAGAAAAAGCTGATTTCGACAAAAGACGATACGAACACTGTGAGTCACAATGACGGCACAATTCCACCAGGACGATAACATATATACAAAGTACGAATCGTTATACGGGATGTTTCACTTAACTTGAGCCAAACGTTAAAGATATGCTAATGCTACGTAGCTGGACAGAAAACCAAGGTAATGTTGTTTGGCGTCGCTTGGAGGTGCCCAGAATTTTTTTTTTTGCATTGCGCGTAATTAGATAATTAGTATAGATTAATTAATCAGCTTCTCGATTATTACAATTAGATGGAAAGGGTCAACGAGAAAATTGTAGAGCAACATGAAGAGAACTCCCGATACAGATTTCTGTTGCTCAATACGTGCTACATAAAAATGTTTTTTTTTCCGAGCGTGAAAGAAGCCCGCGAATACAGGCATAGTCGCCCGGCAATCTTGCGTGTATTCGCGATCTTTTTTTTGCCAGCCTAGTCATAAACAGCTTCGCTGTAACAAAAAAGAAAAAAGAAAAGAAAAATACCGCGAGCAACCGCGAGTATGCACTGTGCAAAATGTTTTACATGGCCTCCGTGATTACATCGTCCATCTCGAAGGCCGCGCTTTTAGAGTACTGCGATGTCGGGACTTGTTCTCAGGCAAGCGCATGCAAATGCATGATAAAAGCTTACTAATGCCTATTGAAATGACGTTTGAGCGTTAAATACGCGTAAATTAACGCGCAAGCTTCAAAACATTCGTTGGTGTCAGTCTATCAAAGCATTAGTCAACGAGAAAGCGGTCGCCGTGAGCAACGGGCGACAATAGTATGTGGTGTATTTCGGGAATTATCTGTTTGGTCGGCACAAGTTCTAGCGCAGCAGAAGCATCCCACGAATTACGTGCTTTCGTCTGCATTTGGTAGTTTTCAATGCCGGCGAAAAGTCTCTGCTGCACCGTACCGTTCTCGCGCCGCATTTGCAGGCAGCCACTTCGGTCGCTCGCTGCTGTTACATCAGAATGGGCTAAATCTTCGCAGCATAAACAAAGTGACTCGTATAAGCGGTGCCAGAGCACGCGGAAGAGGGCGAGACTTCACCAAAAACGAGCGTTCATTTTTAAAGCTAGCCGCAAGGCCGACAAAACCGACTTGTGCGCCGCGTCTCCTGTCCCGTCCGCGTGGCCTAATGGATAAGGCGTCTGACTTCGGATCAGAAGATTGCAGGTTCGAGTCCTGTCGCGGACGAACTTTCTTTTTTTTTTTTTTTTTTACATTTATTTTACGCTGGAGCCGTGGTATAGAACACTGCATTTACGAGGGGTTACATTATTCACCCTATTTCTACGCACGTTTTTAAATGTTCATATTTAAGCTGTAATTCCTCGTCATGATGCCTTCGTGACAAATACCCATCGTATCTGTGACCTTGACGCAATTTTGACGTCATATTGAACTTCCCGTGTCGGCTGGAGCTTACCGGTTTAACGCTCGGGAGGTACGTAGATTAATGCAGGTGCAGTCAAATTATGTAATCAAACGCGTCCCACACGATGGAGTCTGTAATTCTTTCGAATTTTCCTCCCGCCTTCATATTCATGTTCATGTTGTGAGCCTTACCATGCTCTCCTGGCGAAATAACCATGAAGTTGTGCTAGCTACATTAAGTGATGCGTCTACAATGGAATCAAATTAGGAATTATAAAATTGATCTTGTCCGCTGCTGATAAAGCTAAAAAAAAGCGCTCAAGTTTTTATTATTATTTTTTCTTTAGACGCTATATATGTGGTGAGCGTCATTCGGTCGATCTCACATCCGTTGTTAAAAATAAATATGAATAGAAAGCATTCGCAAGGAAATTTGTCAACTGAAGAAATGTCAGACTGCCGAGGGTTGTGCATAGATGCACATTATTTCTCTCTGTGTGCAGATTCAGAGATATTAGTTTTCGTTATGAATATAAATTTAGTTTTTTACCAGCTTTTCATTACTCTGCCTCACTCACCTCACACAAGATTTTGTTCTGTTGAGCTGTTCCCGTGTACAGATATTACAGAACTAAGCATATGAAATCCAGACGTACCGATTTCCCGCTTTATTTACACGTGACAGCAGTGAAAGACATCATAGGTTCTCGTTATTTTCGAACAGTTGCGTTATATAGGTTAGGTTAGGTTATACATTAGGTTAAGCGAGGAGACAAAGAAGGCGTTGTTGGTTTTTCTTTGACCACTGACAAAGTGTATGTTGGGGGTGATGCTCCGCATCCCTCTGGGGCCACACGATACATACGTATGCGGCCTTGAGGTTACGACAACATTAGACGCAATGCGCTCCCTCGTGAATTTGACGACAACGACACGGGTGCTGAAGAGATCACTTAACGACCGGAAGCTGCTAGGCAGCTTGCGCGTCTGCGAATCCAGGAACAACAGGACAGTGACGCAAAACGCTACAATCTTCGGCACAGACCAGTAACATACAACACCGGCGAAAAAGTGTCGCAACCTTCGCAATGGTTGCGAAGGTTGTGGGTTCGGTTCCCACCTGCGGCAAGTTGTTTTTTCATCCACTTTAATTTTCATTAATTTATCGTTTCTTTATTTTCATTTATTAAGCACAAGTAATTTCCCCTGTGTGGTCCTTGGTGTCAGTGTTTGTTGGCTTCTTATGATATGACTAATAAAAATCGGGCCCCTCTGCTAACCTCCTTTCTTCTTGTTTATATATATATATATATATATATATATATATATATATATATATATATATATATATATATATATATATATATATATGTATGGTGTTCTGGTATATACTTCCATACCTGAAAGGTATGAGGAGTATGCGGCCGCGTCAGAAGACTTTTTTACAGCTAGCGCAAAGAACTTCCCGCATGCCTCTTTTGCGTGTACTACTGCATGCACTGCGCTCCTTAATAACGAATCGAGTGGGCCGCGTTCCACGGGGGCGCGCAGAACTAACGCGTCGAACAAACAAAGCAACTTAATCAGGGCACCCGGTCGACGCCGCAGCCGGCTTGCCGTTGGCAGCTAAGCCTAACCGCTCGTTCACGAGTCCGCGACGAATACAGATTGCACCGACATCGCGCTGCCGTTGAGCCGGCTAACGGCGCTCCCCGCCTAGGCCACACACTCGCAACGAATACAAATCACCGTTGTGTGTGTCTGCGCGCGCGGGAACAGCGAAAGTCGACAGTCCGTCCTCGTGCAGCAGGCAACTTGGCAGCGTGTTCATGCAGCGAATGGGTAAACCTAACTGTTGCTGCCATATTACGGTCGCCGGGAGACGCCCATGCATGGGGAGCATAGCTGGGCGAGAGCAGGCGAGAGGCTGCGGACCCAGACGGCGATCACTCTCACGCCTACTTGCAGACGACGCGGCTTTTGTGCTATAGCGTTATAAGCCGCGCAGGCCCTTGGCCACTTGTGTATTTTGTAAATTTTATTTCTGTTTCTTTGTTTCCTTCGCTGTTCGCCATGCACGGCACAGTTTGAAGAGGAAGGCTGTTTGCATATAGGAGGGGCACCGGTTCTGGACGTATATAAGAGGACGTACATAAGACGACTCGCGGACGTAGGATGCGGTCCATTTTCGCTTCGCTCCCCGCAGCTGCCGCAAGCGTTCAAGCGTATACCAGAGCAACGTGCTGCGACATTCCAGTCGGTCAGCGGCGCGCTCGCGTGGGCTCGATCGCTCGAGAGGGGCTGGTTGCGTCAAACGCGCGCTGCTCGCGGCTGGACTTTCATTCAAAACCCGAGACGGGACGACCGACCGCGGCCATTGTTGGAGGCATTGTTGAAAGGATTGAAAACGTAAGCGCGTTTGCGTGCGCGCTCGTGTATGCGTGCTTCGCTCGTCTCCGGGCGGTGCCTCCCTCGGTGGTGTAAGAACACGCCGCGCGAGTGGGTTCTAAGAGAAACGACGTGTCTTGTCTGCATGTCTGCGTGATTGGCAAATCGTCGGCGGCGGCGACGACGGCGATTTGGGTTGGTCGCGGCTTCGCCTCTATACGCTGCAGTCAGCCCGTGGCCGGTCGTATATGTCCCGTTCTTCGGCTTGCGTGCCATGCATGTATACGTGCTGTGACTGAGTGTGGGTTATTCACGGGGATCTGTTATAGCCATATACAGCGCGGTGTCGAGGATGCCGAATCTGGGTGACGAGGAGCAAATCTTCGTGTCTCGTTGTATACAAACGCGAAGACAAGTTGTGGAGGATATATGACGCGCTCACTGTTCGCTATAAGGTGGTCCCCAGAAATGGACGCGCTTTTTTGAATACGAGAGGCCTATAATACCTTTTGACAGGGTGTCTCGTGGGTGGTGTCCGAACTGAAGTCCCAGAGAAGCACGTATGCCGTATACACACACGCAAGTACTTTGAGGATCTGCGGACAAGGGCGACCTACTTGCGATTTCTTTTCGTCGCGCTATTCTACCGCGAAGTTGTTGTCAGGAAAGTGATCTTCGCACGTCCCGATTAGAGGAAAATTTGGCTGACGAAAGAGAGAAAGAAGGAAAGAAAGAAAGAAAGAAAGAAAGAAAGAAAGAAAGAAAGAAAGAAAGAAAGAAAGAAAGTTAGTGTTAAGAGGGATCCAATGTTGAAGTGCCTGCCCATTTGAAGAGACATCCTTCGTTTCTTTGTGCACCGGTAAAGGAACAGCTGCGCGTACGTGGTCCTTTCTTCGCCTCAGTTTCCATAGAGCATGAGTGAATCACATTTTCGTCAATGTTGAAATGCACAACTTGCTCTTCTCGTCTGTATACCCTCGATGCTGCGAGGGCGCTCAGCCTTGTCTGGTTTGCCAACTTTTGGAGCATGGCACGAGTTTGCACATCTCGACTGCTTGACAGAATGTGTGGACACTCCAACATTAATATATATCATGTGATGGAATAGCATATATACCACGAAGCTGCCAACTATATTGTTTTGCGTAAGAATTAAACAAGTTGGGCGCAGCAACGGCATGCTTTGATAACACGGTGCCCGTTTGTTTCTATCTCAAGTTCCACCTAACCCTGTGGTAAGCCCTGCCACAAACCCTGTGTAACTCTGTCTTAAGCGGGAACAGCAGGTGTGGTTACACCTCTTGACGCTGTGCTCAACCAAAAACGCGCCGAGCTATATAACGCTCTGCTTAGCTGCTTGCGTACTGGTATATCGAAGCAGTGTACAGAAACTGTCTCTCTTTTCTTCGACAAGAATAGTCTGGATTAACTCAACAATAACTTCATTCATTCATTCATTCTTAACGTCCCAAGGCCACACACTGGTATGACGATTGCCGTCGTGGAAAGCTTGGGGTTGCCTTTGACCACTCGGGGTTCAGTGCGCGCCCAAACCTAGGTATTCCTGTCTCGTTACATTCCGTCCACAAGTGGAACGTAGTCCCTAAGGGCGGGGAGTCGAACACTCGAACCTCGTGCTCAGCTGGCACATTGTCCCAGCCACCAAACCGTATCGGACTTAATTTGCTCGGTGGGAGATTGTGGCTTCGACTCTCGCTGCATGCCGCCGACTACCCAGTGGTAGAAAAGGGTGCGGGCGCATCTCACCTAACTGTTGCAGGCAACCCTCGCGACTACCGCTCGTACTCTTTCCAGCAGCCAGGTGAGGGAGCGTGCGCCATGCAATGTCCCGTCGAAATCCCGCGGGCAGAAATTAAGAAGCAATGGGCGAACCGACGCCTCTGGTCGTGATTGCATGCAAGTGCTCGTGGTGTTGACCACACACATGGAACTGATAACCACAAGAGAGAGAGAGAGAGAGAGAGAGAGAGAGACTTAGAAACTTAGGAACCGAAAACAATAATTGACATAGTGACAGTATATTACAACTTGGCATAGTACACAGAAAGAGGAAGAGAAAGAAAAACATACAACATGATCGGAACCTCGATAGCAACACAGCCTGATTCCGGACGGATGAATGAAATAATCGAGATGATCGGACGAACTGGTATCCGCGGCTGGCGCCCGTACGACACCACAAATGACTGTAGGTTTGAGGTTTGAAAAAACGTGCCGGCAATTGAAGCGCCTCTCTCTCTCTCTCTCTCTCTCTCTCTCTCTCTCGTTTTCGTCGCCTCATTTTAATTAAGGAAATGTCCGTGGAGTGACCTAAATGCCCACTGGTATACCGTATACGCGCACCTCCCATCGCAATTCTCGCCACGTGACCTCTCGCAATTACCGCCAATCTGAGGACAATCATCGCTCCGAGGAAGCGATAATAGGGCCCAGCCCTTTAGCGCGTAGGAAGAAAAGCCACGGCGCTGGCTATATAGTGAGCGTACTTATAGTCACGAACGCACGCCCCGAATTTGGAGCGAGCGACATATGTTATCCAAGCGCATAGTACAGCGGGCGCGTAGCTTAAGGCACGGGAAGTTGTCCGATCAGTACCGCTTCCGCGTGGTGACGTCTGTTGCTGCACTAACTCTCGGTCGAAAAATGCAGGGCTGTATTACGTACACAGTGCGTTAGATCATACATAGATATCTTTAGTGAAAGAAATCGGGTGGTCCAAATGAATCCGGAGCCTTATATATATCGGAGCTGGTCCTTGTCTTTCGCGTTTGTGTCTATCCGCCACTCTGGGCTAAGTTACCATAGTTAGAAAGCAAAACCACTTAACCCGAACAATCAGTCTTTCTATGCAGTTATGGAGACGGTTATGAAATTCCAAGCATACAGCACGGAATCCGCTTGCGCCTGGCACAGGTAAACAAAAGGAAGTCGTGCATGTACCTCACACAGGTAACTGGAAGTTACTGTAGTAACTTCGCTTTAAAACAAGAAAAATAAAGAATCACGAAAGGGCAGTCACAATCGCTGATGAGCAGGGCATGCAGCTAATATTCTTTCAGGCATTTGCTAGCGTGCAAACGTTTTCTGGCGGTATTCGCTTTTGTAAGACGCCAGTGGCGACCGTTATAGCGCGTATGTACTGGCACAATTAGTGTTTGCACACGGGTACAGTGCCTCCCACGAACTAGTGTCAGGTGGCATCAATTTGCAGGCGCCGATGGCGCCTGCACTATATACAGGGTGCCCCAACTATCATGTGCCAAGATTTCTTTAAAGATGTATGCAAATGCCACGTAGCTGGACAGAACCACAGTAACGCTGTTTGCCGTCGCTTTGAGATACTCAGATGATTTTTGTGCATTCCGCCTATATACATAATTAGTCCCAATTAATTAATCAACTCCTCAATATTATAATTAGATAAAAAGTGTCAATGAGAAAAATGCTGAGCAACATGAGAAACTCCAAATACAGCTTTCTGTTGCTCAATACGTGCTACATAAAGGTGTTTTTCCGAGCGTGAAAGAACACCCGCGAATACACGCTAAGTGCCTCCCTCGAGCGGCCAGTCGCGCGGCAATTTTTTTCGCGCTTCTTTCACGCTCGGAAAAGCACTTTCATGTAGCACGCATTGAGCAACAGAAAGCTGTATCGGGAGTTTTTCATGTTGCCCCACAATCTTCGCATGCACACTTTTCATCTAATTATAATATTTGGGAAGCTTACTAATTAATTAAGGCTAATTACGTGATCAGGCGGAATGCACAGAAATAATCTGAGCACCGCCAAGCGACGTCAAACAACGTTGCCTCGGTTCTGTCCAGCTACGTGGCATTTGAATATTTTTTTTAAAATATGCAAATCGGTACACCCTGCATACCTTGCGACCAACGCTATACGCAGCTCCGCATCAGAGGCGCTCTAGAGGGCACAGATAGGGTAAATCCGTGCTATTATCTCCGGTTCGTTCGGGATCGAACTGCCAATAGAAAGCGGTCACCACAAAGACACAGAAGAGTCTCGAAAAAAAAAAAGGGGGGGGGGGGGTCATTCGGCTGGACGGCCACAGTATACCGCGCGACACTGCTTCATGGCCGAAAGTCTGTCGCAACCTTAGATCAACTTATACGCGCGTATGTGTAAGTATACTCGAGCGCCTCCAATTTGCTCCAATCAGACGGACGCGCTTCGTTTGTTCCGCCACGGGCAGGTGCGCGTGCATTAAGCATATGCACTCATGCACAGAGGCCGCGCATGTAGAACCGCGGCGAAAGAGAAAAGCTCCGAAAACTCCAAGCAGCACGCAAGGTCGCTACGCTACGAGTCAGCGAAAGCTATCGGACACCAAAGCGTGAAAATTGGGGCAGCGGTGCTCGTCGTGTCAGCTGAGAAAGGAAAAAAAAAGAAAGGGAAAGAAAAGGGAGAGAGAAGGGAGACAGGGAAAGAACTAAGAGAGAGAGGGAGAGAGAGGGAAGGAAGTAAAAGAAAGAGAGAAAGAAACTAGAAATGAAAGAAAGTTAGACTAATAACGAAAGAAAGAAAGAAACTAGAAATGAAAGAAAGTTAGATTAAGAAAGAAAGAAAGCGAGAGTCCCATTGCTATGCGCGCAGTGACCTGCGTGAGAGAGCCCCTAATTGCCGCCGAAACCAACTGGGCCATTGCGTATCACCTAAATGCCCGGACGTTCTTTGAGAGCTCTCAAATTATTGTGCGCAGCTACGTATCCTCGGGCGACGTATTTGTGCACCTCGTCGCGTGTGTAATAAGCACGTGTTTACGCCGTTTCGCACCGGCAACAGTGTACCGGCCCGCCGCAGCAAACTGTAAGGCGGCATCGAACGCTCGTGTTCCTTGCGCAAGATCTCCTCGCGGCTCTCTTTCGTTTTTGTTTTTTTTTTCTCCCGCTTAGTATTCCAGGCACGCAAGTATATTCGGCGTCGGAAAAGCGTTATAGACACCGGCTTATCGTCTAATGCCCGCGATGCAGTGCGGCGCGTATCACAGTACGCCGTTATACACTGCAGGGTTGTATACGTTTATCTTTACGATGGTGCAGACAACAGACAGTTTTAGCAGAGCGTTTGCTTGCGCTCCGCTCCGCACACGTTTCACGCGCACCGGTGGCTGCACAGAATGCATTGATTTCGCTTATCTAACAAGAGCGTCTTCCAGAGATGCCACTGACGTGCTCTCAGCTTGGCGGTAAAACGATTACGAAAGTAACTACACGCTCCCTGACGCACCGCTAAATCAGTTTCCTAGCGGAACGTGGTCAGCGTCCCACGTTCCGCTGCCGCTATGTGTGCTGTGCGCACGCGCGTCACTGTTCCCAGTAGCGTTTTGCTGAGCGGCTGCGTGCCAATTGTTGTGATATTCCGGTCTGAGCGGAGCGGACCGTAAACGCTTTGCTAAAACTCTCTAACGACGAAGCCTACTCTTTCAGCGGAAGACAAGCTTCGCTCGAGTTCGCGTTGTGAGAGGCGAATCTCGAAGTCTACAAAGTGAAAACTTTCAGATTATAGACGGCTGATAACGTATAGCGAGGATGACGGGGTGGATGCGTGGTCGGAACCACCTCTCGTGACAACGATGACCGCAGTGATGATGACGGTGTGTCCCACAGGCATAAAAGTGCGCAAACCGCCCCGTATGCATTGAGAGTGTCGAGCCGTTTGTGCTGTCATTCGTCAACGCTATCAGCAACAACGAGAATTTATATTTAGCTGGCGTGGATAACGAAGGTAGGTATGTATTTTAGTCACACTCCGTGCACTTCGGCTCCGTAATTGAAGCGTTGAACGTCCGACCAACGGCTCAAACAACCGAATCTATAGCCCGCTATCGCATCTCTTGTAACACGCCCTCTTTTGCTTCGTGCTATTGCAATGCCACTGCAGTATATATATATATATATATATATATATCGACAACGGCGCCCTCACGTATATACCAACAAAGCTCTCAATAAGTCTCCACATCCGTTCAACCGTTAGTTCGTCGCGCCGTTTGGTTGATGACGTCAAACCTCCGTCAAGTGCCACTTGTTTGTGTCAAGCGTTCGCTGTGATGTCACATACAGTTTGTGCGCGGCCGCCTAATAAGCACGTTTTCATCTCGCCATATAAATATAGCTCAGTCAATTTCCCATTAACTATACTTCGTCCATATAGATTAATCGCGGCACAAAATTCAATTAGCCGAAAAGAAATAAGGAAGTAGGGCCTATAGAGTACGGTGAAAGCGTTTAAAATGAAATGATGTCGTCGACTCCGCCTCTCAAGACCGCCATCATAACTGTGTATCTCCGCCGAGAATCGAGAGTAGGTCAACCCATAGACGCCTCGCACATTTTCAAGAGGCCTGTCCCTGGAATTTTTTCCTTTCTTTCTTTTTCATTCTTTTCGTTTACCATCGTCCGAGGATGGAGTCTGCACCTACGCCTTCAGTGAGGGTGCGCCCAGAGAGCAGTGATACATCACGGACAGCTGTGCAGCCCGCGGACTTAACGCGGGCGCTCGAACGGGGTCGCATGTACCGTGCTTGTTCGTTTGTGACCCGCGCAATTTAAAAAGAAAGGTAAATAAACGCATACGGGAAGCAGGCCTTCGAGAGACAGGCTGTAAAGGGAACCGGTAACTTGTTCGGGTGGCACATCTTAGCGCGAAGCTGGACAGTCCAAATGAAAGGAACATGAAAACAAAAACGTAAGAAGTGCTGACTCACCACTGAAAGTTATTTCGGGAGAACGCCGACTCTGTGAATTCAGGATACACACACACACACACATACAGAAAGCAAACAAAACAACAACAGCGACGTATAAGACATGGGCTACGTCATCGGCAGCAATTGGTATACATGACCTCTGTTCATCCACTACGTTCGACTGCTGGCCAGGGAACCTTCGGTTTCACATAATCTGGTATAATGCCCCCATGAAGCCATGCGTTTCCACATTTGTGACGATGTAAAAATTTTAAGGTGTCTGCATTGTCAGGCAACGGAATGCGGTCACATTCTTGGCGACTTTAAACCAACGAAAAACGATAGCGCGGGTTTTCAGTTCCACATTATCGACGATTTTTGAGACTAAACAAAGCACAAAAGGCTCACTGACTGAGATCCGGCCTAATCGCTTATTGGCTTTACGTTGCAAACAAAGTCGTTGCAGTGAGTTACTTGAGGAAACAAAGACCTCATATGGTCGCATAAGGAGACCTGTAGGGCTCTTATCACAGAGGCATGCCACATTAAAAAGATCCAACATGTGTTCTTCGGCAAAGCATCGAGTCGTCCTGCAAGACGCAAGATATGCCATGACGACCGATAGCACAAAACCTAGGCACTGTATATCTTCAGTTGTTGTATGGTTTCACTGCAACTTCAAATACAAGTGTTTTATCTTCGGAGTTCATAAGTGGTCGCGTGCTAAACAAAACGCAGTTTTGAGTCAACCCTTATTACGTTCACTACCCCTTGTGGTTTGCCCTGTTCACTTTTCTGTGAAGGCTTATACAGCTAACTGCTGGCGCGCGCCGGTTCTACTAAGTTGTAAGTGCCACGCGGAATACGCAACCGACGATGACCCAGAAGTGAATCTTTTACTATTCTCCCTTAGTCCAGGGATGTTCCGCCCTTTTGCCTTTGCTGAACTTATAGGTTACCCTGGAGCGCACGTTGATGCGACTGCCTCTGGTGGAATTTTTGTATTCCTTTCTTCCAAATTCGGAATTCCAAAGTGGTGAGTGCAAATCTCTGCCAAGGGCTGGCGTTAGATTACTACATGAATTCACGACTAGAACCGCAATTCTTCTTCCGTAAAGAAAAATACTTGCGTTGAAGATACAGCTGGTTTAACAATTTATTGACGAATGTTGCGTACAGGCATCAAATACCATGGAGGAAATTTTTTCCCCTAGTTTCGGTATTGAGTGCGACGTTTCCGGCTAAATGTCATTGGCTAACATTCAGTGACAGGCAGCGAGCATATTTTGGTTGGTTTAGAGCAGGAAAACAGTAGGAGGTAGGAGTAGTTCCGCACGCGACTCTCTTTTGAAAGCATGCATGTCAGAAGAGTCAGACTGATGATGCAAGGTTTCAGGCTACAGAGATCTCACACACGTGACGTAAACCAAACTAAATGTACACCTATGATTCAAATATGACGGGAGACGTCTGCGAAAATTCCAAAAGAAGCCATAGCCATAGGTGGCTTAGGGTGACGCCCACTTCCAATTTTCTGCCTGGGATTTCCCCTGTGTTGCTGAAAAAGCTTCCATAATATATATATATATATATATATATATATATATTTTTTCTTTGATTATACTGCAACGTAATCGACCGCGGACTCAGCTCTCTAACCACCGCACTGGGTTAAAAAAAGACTTGATCCGGTCAACAGCGGCCGAGAATGTACCTCTGTGGACCAGAAATACGCGAGGCGAAGTACCGCACACGTGTACGTTCGAACCGGCTCCCGCGCGAAGGGCGCCTCACGAAAGCATACAGAAAGAGGACCTCACTCGTTGAAACGCAGTTTTACTTTCACTGAAACAGGCCACAGTTCACAGGGTCGTAAAACGTGGGGCTCGAGGCCGGAAGGGTAAATGCCTGCGGTCAGCGAAGGGGGCTGGACTGGGGGGCGAGGTTGAAGGCATATGCGAACCGTTCGTCCGGGACCGTCTCAGAAATGTGTTTAAGCTTCCCTCGCTTCTTAGAAAACGGGGAACTGTGAATGTGACTGCCATTCGCTGCTTACAATGCTAATCCTCGACGTGTTTTGCACACTTCGATAGAAGTTAAACAGCCCGCTGCTGTGGCTTGGCGGCTATGGTGTTGCGCTGCTGAGCACGAGGTCGCGTAATGAAATCCCGGCCGCGGCGGCCTAATTTCGAAGGGGGCGAAATGCAATAAACGCCCGTGTCCCGTGCATGGGGGGCACGATAAAGATTCCTTGGTAGTCAAAATTAATCCGGAGTCCCCTACTACAGCGTACCTCATAATCAAATGGTGGTTTTGGCAAGTAAAACCCGACAATTCAATGCAATGAAGAAATTAAACACGTCATTCGGATATATATATATATGCCGTCATAAAAGGGGTAATTTCTGTACAGCGAAAACAGACGCTTTATGAGTACGCGCGGGCCCATGTGTGAGAACTGTGGCCTTGTTACAAAAAGACGTCAGGCAAAAAAAAAAAAAAAAAGTAATATTATTTTTGCACCTATATATGCAGATGTGCACGTCCTAGGGAACTTTCTAGAATAGTTCGCGTCGAAGAAGTGAAATTCAGAATTTGAGCATCTTTTGATGCTGCTGCGCGATTTTCTTACGTGTATCGTATCGACTTCCGTCGAAAACTGCCTGCGTTTAGCCTTGCTTTCCAAAATGCTGACGATACGGCGATGCGTTGTTGGCCCAAAACTACACTCCCGGTTACATCAAGTAAAGTTTATTTCAGCATAATATACAAAGTGCAAATGCTGATGAGCACATAGACAGGAAACCATGCATAGCTTCTCTGGCATATCATTTTCATTATACGAAGATCTATATTTCGCGCGTTAATTCAAACGTGCTATCCCGATCTGTAAGAGCTATACAGTCACTGCGTTACGAAATTGTGACAGCCGGATCGAAGATCTCAAATACGATATCATATATATGCAACGACACACGCTGTGCGGCCATCTGCAAACGCGCCAGGCTCATTATGGGAACCAACGGACCGAGCCCACGCGAATGCGGCACATGGCTTACGCGAGGTCACTCACGACATTTTGCGCGTAAGGTTCCTCGCGCGGACAAAGATCGATCGCGGAAGCGAACGCTCGGCCGAAGGACGCCATATTGATGGCTGAGGCGGAGGCGTAGGCCACTCCTTCTGCACGACAGCCGTTTCTACGCTGTTACGAAGGGTAAACATAAGCGCCGCGGAAGGGCTCCTTATCAGGGCCATGGCTGTTTCAACTCGAATTAGCGCATTGCCTGCTAATGAGCTGTTCGTTTGGAAGAACAAGTGTGGGTCGCTTTTTTTGTTGTTGTTATTGTTGTTGCTAAGCAACACGAGGACGTGATGAAAGGTAGAGATGGAAACGTAGGAGAGAGAGAGAGAGGGTGTCATCCAGACGAACGTCCGGTTCGCTACCCTATACAATGGCAAAAGGAGCATGAAGGAACGGAAGGGGTAGGAGGCATAGCAGAGAGAAAGAATCAACACTGCCCTCACACGCTTCAGCTGCACCACATAACCGCAAACTGCCCCACAAACTAATCGGCTCCATGCAGAGAGAGAGAGGGCGCTGAGAAGCATGGGATGATATAGAGAAGGCTGGGAGGTTATACCGTGAGGGAAACGTCCAGGTTGCTACCGTGTCTATAAGCTGAGGGAGTGGTGAAGGAAAGACGGAGATAGAATCGGGGACGTATGAATCACAACAACGAGAGAATACGCGGCAGTGTTACACCCCTGTTACAGGGGCACTTTCAACTGCCGTTGAGCCGAACGGCAGTCGAAGTCTATCGTAGTTAGCAGCGTTATCGACACAAGTCACTTGAGCGGAGAAAGACTAATAGCGCCTTCATCGCCTTCTGGTGTGACGACTCTATGCGTATACAGGCCACACCACTGCAGGATCCTCTACAGAAGCAGCCGGTCGTCGAGAAGCACTATAGCACGGAGGCAAGCAAGTGCATATCTGCTCTATGTAGCGATGGCAAGGGCACAGAGAGTGTTCGCCACTTTGCCGCTTTTCTCGCTCTCTCAAACGTCACAGACAGCACTGCCGGCCATTGTGGATCCATCAGCAGTCGGTGTGAACGCTGCGTTGACTTCTTGGTAGGCGCTGATGGAGTGGTGGGGGCTTACTCGTGGCAAACGTCTGATCAACGCGTTTGGTCGTGCTGAGCTGCAAAAGATGCGCCAAGCCAGCAGTCGGCGAAGAACAGGGGTCTCGTTTCTGGGCAGTCCAGACGGGAGACGTAGTTGGAGGACGAAGAGGAGGGTCCAGACGACGCAGAAGGGCTTTGTGAAAACCCTGCCTCATAAAAATGGACCGTGTTCGTGCACGTCATCTTCACTGACACCGATTGAGAGAGAGAGAGAGAGAGAAACGGAAACATTTATTCAACAAAAAAATATTAACTAAACATACTGAGTAAAACAGATCGAGTGTCTCCACAAGTCATTGTGGAATGCCATTGTGAACGCATTGATTGTGTGGCTTTCTGCGCTAACGAAATGTGCGGCCACGCTCCAGTGAACTTCGTTAACCGCGTGACGAAGAGTGCACATAAGTGTCGCGGGTATAGCGTAATTGCCGACACCGCGACCTGCTTCCGTGTGGCTGCCCAGAGGTGGCATGGAGTAAAACACCTGCAGCTATGTTTGTGTTGCATTCGTTTTCGCACTGCTTCTTCAATCTGGTCAGGGTCGCGGTCCTCGCCTAACAACATAACGCCAGCATGCATCAGATAGCTGTGCTCAAATTCAAGAAAAGTATTCAGAGGAAGTAAACAGAATGTGAAAGACAGGACGTGAAAGAAGAAGTGTCCCGAGAAAAAGTCTCATGCGAGGCAGATGATAAAGCAGTTATGCCATACACACCCTGTGGTGTCACCGTCCCCTTCTGTGGAAACTGTTCCGCGGGTGTTCTCGAGCAGTGCTCAATAGAAACCACCTCCAACTTCAATAATTGACTGAATGTGACTTCGGAAGCGGCTTCCTGCTCGGATCAGGTGGTGCTCGCTTTTTCTGGCTTTTCTCTTTCCCCCGTGTGGATGTTTGTTAGTCTCCCTCTCAGTTGCGGCTGGACACATTAGCCCAGCAAGTTTAAATTTTAAGTGTTTGTGTGTGTGCATGCGCGCGGGTGCGCGTCTGTCGCTCTCTCTCTCTCTCTCTCTGTGCGTGTGCGTGTGTGTTTGGGGCGGGGGGCGCTCGCGCTCGCTCGCCCGCGTTCTTAATGATACAACATTATACACCAACTCGAGCCCAGATCTTGATCCACACAGTCAAAGTCGATGTTTAACGACCGCGCAGGTGACGCTCGTGTGTGCACACTCAAGTGCAGTAGCCAAAACGGGGGGTGAGGGCACCGGGCCAACTGTTCCAACAAAACGATTTGGATGCGCATTCCAAGGAAAGGTGCGGTGCGCTCGCCGTGGCCGAACGACCGCGGCCTTCCGCGCGGGGGGGGGGGGGGGGGGGGGGAGGGAAAAGGGGGCGATATAACGGCGCGGCCGCCCCAGTGGGGCGCTGTCCAGCCCCCGCCGCGACGCGTGTTCCACGCCGCGCGCGGCCTTGCTCGATCCCGTTAACCGTTGCATGCAGCGGCGAAGAGAGAGAGACCGCGCCGCTCTCTTTTATAACTCCGCAAACCGCGCGTTCAAGCGTGCTTGCGTCTCTGCGTATACGTATCGGCCACCGGACGGTGCACAACCTTGCCAAGGTCGGGGCGGTATGTGCGAGCTAATCGATTCGAGGGCTTCGCCTTTACCGCACGAATTTGCCGACCGCGCCGCAATAACGGAAGCAGTAGCAACAGAAGCGCAGCATGCGTGGTTCGGATAGCGAGCGGCGGCTACCGCCGATTGCGCATGCGTGGAACGTTATAAACGCGCGGTGTCGCAGACGCATGGCCTTATACGGGAGGTATATGTAGTACACGAGTTAGCGCATTGTTTGTTGTTTTTCTTTTTCTTGTTTGTTTCTTTACTTCTTTGGCTGGTCGCCTCCACCTATGGTTTCTCTGTGCTCGCAGTCACAAGGGCGCCAAAGTTATCGCCTGAATCTACGAAGAACGCGAGGGCGTGGTCGGCGACAAAAGCGAGAGCGCTTACTAGTTAAGACGGGGGTTAAGTCGGGCGATGTTAAGCGGTTCGCGAGACCTTGCCGCGCGAGAAGGCGGTTGGTCAGTCGCAGACTCGCGGGGAACATTTTGACCGCTTTAGAAGATATATGGCGATCGGTATAGAATGCAGCCACGCTCGGCTGCTAAAACTCGGAGGTATTGCAGAGGCCAAAACCTGCTTTCTTCCATTTTTATTTTCTTTGAGAGAAACGTATGTAGGTGCCGTTATAGAGAGGCTGCATAAATTAGCATAAGCGTGATTTGTGTTTCTATCGCGTAGAGACGTTTGGTAAGTATGAAAGTATGGGAGTATGCAATTTTACGTACAAACACTTACGACGTGCAGAAACACATGTTGCTGGGCTAGTCGGTTCATACATGCGCGCTCTTAATATAGAGAGCTCCAATAATATCTGGAGCCGCCTTTTGCGACATCTTGCAGTGGATGTACCGGTGTTACGACGGCTTACGCGCAGTATACTTACTCTCTGGCACGCCCAAGGTTGCCTCACTGGTTTACCCGCAACGCGCACCGCACATTAGCGACAGAGATGATCGCAGCGCGTGCGCGACAGTTACGCCGTCATTACGGCGGGGACGTCGTCGCAACGTCGGAACGACTTCGAGTGGTCACGACCGCACGACGGAGTCATCTGTGCGTCTGTGCACGCGTGTACGAAGCACGTTGTGAAATGCGACCGCAGCTACCGTTACACCCGCTCGCGACGTGTACAAGACCGCGGTACACACATACGCAGACCCACATTCCTTCAGTGCCTTCGGTTCGCGACGCGTTATTAAACGCATACGAGCCACGTAATAACGTCGTCGCTGTCGAAATCAAAGCGTGCACGTCACGTGATCGAGCGTTCTCGATCGTGGCATCCGCGCTGCAGTGGGTTTTCTGCGAGTTAAGCCGTTTGTCGGCCTCAATCGCCGCGCACCGAACGGACGACATGGGGCTTATACACATGTGCTTTTACATACACGACCTATACCAAGCCGATGCAGGCGATCGACGGGCAATCTGTCTCTGGCCAATCGGGAGGCTACCTATGTCCTCGAGGAAGGCGGGGCACTGCGTGATTACGTGACGGTTACGAAGCACGCGGTAACTGTTCAGCGTATGGACAGCTGTGTACATGCAACAGCGCAGTCTCGTGTTGCAGCGTTTTTGTGCGATGCCCTTGCCAACGGTGAATGAGCAGTCGAGATAAGCAAGCGAACGTTTAGAGTATTGGTGGAAAGAAAAGCAGGGAAGAGATTGATGGGACTGGATCCGTTACAGCCATAAGTATTTGTACGAGGTAGACACAGATGTTTTAAGCGAGGGAGAAAACATTAGGATGTACACAAAATGATAGACTGATTAAGCATGCATATAGCGTACCGCAGTAGCTCAAGCAGGCTATAGGTGCCTACTTGTCCACCCCCCCGCTTCAAAGGGGATGCCAATAAATCAACATAATCACAATAAGCATCATCATCGTGTGCAAGCATTGTCACGGACGTTATAGAAACCCAGGCGGTCAAAATTAATCCGAAGCTCTTCATTGGGACGTCTCTCACAACTCATTATGTAGTAAACTGTGCAGCTTAACTTAAATTCCCTTATTGACTAATACTACTACTCCTTATAGTAATAAGAATCGAACTTTGCGTATGCTCGTACTATTTGACTCTTGCCCTTGTATATCACTTTTTTTCTGGTTTTAGTTTTGCTTTGCCCTACATGTGTCAAAGTGTAGCCGGTGCCAATAGTGGTGCCAACCTCTCCTTGAGTTCATATTAATAAAGAAAGAAAAGCAAAAGAAGAAAAACGTCCACGCCTGCCAATTGTATAACGTCTCTACGCAGACTTAAAGACAATAAGAACAGATAAAGAGAAGTTTCATTCACGTGAATACACGCCAAATTATATGAGCAAAAAAAAGAAACCATACATATGTAATGCGAAGCACGTACTGTGGTTGTCAGTGCGTTACAACTGTATGCGTTGAGCTTTACGTGTTAACTTCAGCTCGTAACCATCGCGACGTGTTTAACCTTCTTGCTCGTATACGCTTTACACCGAGTCGCTATCCACAACACCGCAACGCGGGCAGTCCCACCGACGGGCGACCCACCCAATTACACCACTCGACCTCACCGCTTGCGGTTCCTAATTACGTCGTGCACCGCCTATCAGAAGCCTTGGCGGCACCTCTGCAATCTGCATCTCGCGCTGGGAACGCATTGTGGACAAACTTTTCGTTTCCAAGACTTCCTTTTTTTTTTTTTTCCAGCGCTGCCAAGAGGCTTCTGGCCGCTTCTGGCTTACGGAAGGTAACAGGCACATTATCTGGCAAATAGTCGCATAGTTCTCACGCATACCATTTCGTCACACGCCCTATTTCGTCACCGTCCTGTCTCCGCCCCGTTCTCTCGTATGTATACCTAAACGACACGCCTGCATAACTTCATTCTCATAGCTCATTTATATATACGTCCTGGCAATGGGCGCTGGGAACGGGATAGCTGCGTTCTATCCAAAACCGTCGTTCCACCTTCATTCTGTTTATACCTCGCGCACTCGTTACAAATGGCAGCGGCTCTCTCAGCCTCTATACGTAAGTGCGTCTGGAAGTGTACATGCCTGCGCTCAGATAAGGAGCAAGGTCTCCCGCGGCGCCGGTTGCCGGTCATTTCGGCCATCCGGAGAGACACGCACCGGATCAAGCCTTGATTATAATGACTCCAACCTTGCATGCTCCTGCCCGGCTGGCAGGGGGACCAGATTACACGCACACACACACGGCTCTCGGCGCGAATAACAGCGAATTAACAGCCAAAGCGGAAGCCCTGTATACGGTTTGCCCAAAACCGTCGTCCATGAGCTCTCAACGAGCGCGCTACAGTTTTCAGCGAGTATATATAATATGCTGCATGCGTGTGTAAACTTGGCACATAATTGTGTGACGGAAAGTTAGCGTGTAGTTAATTGTCGTTGTCTCAGAATGCAGCGAGAACGTGTAATTAGAACAAGGAAGTGGGGTATAGTGTATATAAGCGCGCGGCCGTTTGTTCAAAACGTCAATAATAAATTATGGGGTTTATAGACCCTTTACGCGGCCATCCCGTGGGCGCCGCCATGTTTGATCACGTGGTGACGCGTCCATTGCTTGGCTCGGCTGTCTCCGTTGACTCCGCGTGTTTGCAATGGGTGTGCATGCGTGACGCCCGGCGCGGCTCAGAAAATTGAGCTCTGTTTCGGCCGATGTCGTGGACGGTGACTGGGTGAAAGACACATAGCTTTGGCCAGACACAGGCACAAAGCGTCAGAGGACATGTGAGCGCTTTCTGAGCCCATTGCGCGTTGTCCAAACGCGGCAAGCAGCGTATACGGTGCTTGTATATTAAAAGCGGCGCTAGAAATGTATTCCAAGCTGCCCAAACTTGCCGCTTCTGAATTAAACCAGGATCAGCGTTTTTTTTTGTTTTTTTTTTGTTTTTTGTTCTTGCTTTTCGTTCATCGTTTGACAAGTGACACTTTTAAGCAGCGGCTTGTCATGTTTCTGACTCATTAAGGTTCCTCGGTGCGGTTACTATCTGATTGTTTGTTTTCTGCCTAATCAAGTGCGCTCATTGCGATAGATTTCTTCTTGCTGGAATGCAGATGTTCTGTGTTTTTTTTAATAGCTTGCAGCAAAGCTGTATTATCGTAGTAACTCGCTTACTCTTGCGGACCCTCACGAAACGTTCAGCAAGAAACATTCGTGTGTGTAGTCGGTGTAGTTGCCGTCACCCAGGCTTCTGCGAATTGATTCCAAGTGTGCACCCATTCACTTATTCTTGACACGTTGGCAATATAGATCGTGCGTGTAAGTTTGCGCGTAAGTTACGCTATGAATTACGCAGTGCTACACTCACTTTGGCATTGTGTCACGAGCATGGCGTAATAGTTTTGCGGAAACCCGCAAGGTGCAGAGAAGTAAATATTAAAGGGAAAATCAGACATCCCTGGATGTTTGATTTTTCCTTTATTATGTATCACTAGCAGTACTCACTCTTGGCGACGTTGGGGGATTGAAGTCTTTTCTTCGGATGTTAGCGATACAAGGCTGGTGGATGAGTGAATTTTTTTTATCCTCGGGGAAAGCCACGTATTGCGAAGGGCCGGAAATACAGGCAGTCCTTACGTAGCAGCGCTCCGTGAACTACAGTTCATGAAATCGACTGGCCTCAGTGACCGATTGTAGGCGTGACGTGACGGACAACCGCTCGTGTTGACACTGGGAGTGCCTTCTTCTCTTCCTCTCCTTTCTTTCCTTTCATCCCTTAAACGCCTATCCCCGTGTAGGCAGGGTAACCGGACTCGCGTCTGGTTGTCCTCCCTACTTTTCCTTTCTTCTTTTCCTCCTCCTCCTCCTGGTCACACAAGTTCATTCGATTTCGTAACGCGTCAGTCACTATTTTGTGGGCAGGGCATATTAGTGATAAGACGTTCGCACAGAGAAACAACAACACAGAGAAAGAAAATATTCGGAAGCGGTCATCCTGGTCTCCGCGAACACCTTACAGTTTGCACCATTACGTGTTCCCTCCTGATCAACTGTTGCAAGTGTCTCCTCTAAGTGTCTGGCTAAGCGAGATTTTCAATGTTCGAGCCCAACATTTCTATGGCTCAGCCTCGCACGAGCTGACCACGTCCTCAAAGGCCGCACATCACGATCACCGCGAAACCATTATATATACAGTTGCCCTCAATTCTGCCACGGTCTTCGCGTTTGCCGAAGTTGCGTCTATGCGACGGCTGGCATCCTCGCTGCATGGTCAGTTCGCAAGCAGCTAAAACTCCTTCGCAAAGCAAGGTAACGCAGCCTATCGCGAGTAGCACTTGCACGCGATAGTACGACGTGATAGGGAGAGAGATCGGCTCCGTTCTTGACCGGCGGAAAGAAAGAGATTCGAGATATCGGAGATGCCTTGACGGAACTGCCTCTCAACCCTCGAGCTGCTGCGAACGCATACACTCGATCTGACTAATTCCGTGCAGTACTACAGAGGCTCCCGATGAAGCCGGCTTTAAGAGGAAGCGAAAACGTGTATCGTTTCTATACCTGTAAACACTAAGAAAACGAGCCTTTCGACTGTTATATACACGCACTTTATTGTCGCCGTCGTCGCACCTGTTCGTGCCGCTGGAGAAGCGTATACGCTTATGTTGACGAACATCCTTGCAACCGCTACACAGGGTATATATATATATATATATAGATGCCAGCCCGTTAACGCCGTTCTCTCCACAGCCTCGCGTAATCGGGAAATTGTAGAACTGCCTCGTCGTCAGATCGGGAGAAATAAAGAAAGAACCCCGAACTATTGCGTCGATTTCCTGCCGCGATCAGCCATCAAGTCAACGCCCTCGTGCTTTCGGAAAGTGGTCGCAAATGTACGCGCAATGCAAACACAAATATTGGCTCCTCGTATACGACACGAATCGCGCAGAGAAGGGTTCACCCAACGTGACAAAATAGTTTGTTGTGCGCATTTATAGTGGCGCGCGCGCGTGTTTTTCAATCCCCCGCAGTCGACACACTGCTGAACGGAACTAATATTAGAGCATCGCAGGGTGCGGTTGCGGAGGCAGTGTGCGGGATCGAACGGCAGCCACAAAGGCTGTACTTCAAGTTGCTCCTGCTTGCGCTAGGAGCGGACTGGAAGCCAGGAAGTGAACGCTGCTCGATGAATGCGAAGAGAGAGGCCGTATAGCGTGCGGCTCGCAAAGAATGAGAAGCGGCGAAGCAGTCTTGAAAGAACGAATTGATGAGTTCGAGAACTCGAGGAACAAAAAGAACCGCCGGGCTATCGATGCGATCACCTCACCGGGTGGATGGGCTTGCGTGAATCATTAGTCGTTGACTGCGCTAAAGTATGTGCACGTGAGAACGGGGACAAATAAAGTCTGCAGAAAGGAAGCTATTACCCGGTAAGAAAGTAATGCGATGTTTGGGGCGGGAAGAGCGCGATGTTTCAAGCCAGCAATAACCGTTCGATTCTAATTTGTACAGTATAGGAGACGGAGGCCACGCCGGCATATTTTCATTTTCTCTTTTCCTGATACGATAGTGTACAACGAAAGTGCGTGCACTCGGTCACGGGACATTTTTTTGCGATGCTTGAATAGGTTAGACTTAAACGCTAAGGAAACAAAGTATATTGTATTTTGACGTCGGGACAAGACAGTTTACAGCGAAAGCAGTGTCATGGTTTCGAAGTACAAACTATTGAACATGTTACTTCGCACAAAAACTGCCAGGCGTTTTCTTTCATGAATTCCTGGACTGGTCTGTCCCACATCAACGACCTACAGAAGAAAGTATCCCGAGCTGCTAGCATAATTTGCACCTTACGTCACTTATTACCGGTGTGGCTAAAGAAAAAGAAAGCAAATTTTCTACACAATAATACATTGTGGCAATAATACAAAAATACAATTGTGGCAACTACCCCGGCCACAATTAGCACATGACCGGGGTAGTTGGAGAAGTATGGGAGAGGCCTTTGCCCTGCAGTGTGCGTAACCAGGCTGATGATGACGACGACGACGACTATGATGATGATGATGATGAATACATTCGCAGCTTCATTATTGTTTTCTTGTATATGGGAGGACACAACAAAAGCTAACCTAAGCTACATGCGTCTATGACAATAAAATTGCGTTGCGTTTGACTGAAGCAGTGTCGTTTCGCTCTCATACAACGCTATTGTTTTAGAAAACATGAACTACTATTGAGTAATACCAGGTATAAAAAAATGTTTGCTATGGTTGTATACCACGAGGTGAAACTGCGGCACACAAAAATTAGCATACACCAAATTTCACACTTCCTAAACCAACACCCTTCCGTAACCACGTTAACTGATGAAAGAGCTGCTATTCATGTCTTTAAAAAGAAAATGCAAGCGTATTAGGAACCCAAAGCTAACTTCACGTCACGCTTACTTCTCCTTCTGTCATACAAATTCCGCATTTGTCTTCGCAATTTCTTGTTTTCTTTGTAGTCCAAAGTTGTGTGAAGTGCTAATTTCATTTCCACGATGTTTTCATATGCAAACCATTTGTACATGTTTTTACATCTAATCGGTTTACTTCTAGTGTCTAGTGGCCATTTTTTTTCTGACCTCTGTGTAAACATTGTTTTGCTTAAGTCAATGTTGAGATGTGTGCAAGCGGGGAAAGAGGAGTTGGGGACCATCGATACGTCGGGCTTTTTGAGCTTTTACGCCAGTCTAATAGGCAACTATGTACTGGGTGCCTCAATAAAGATGAATGAATGAATGAATGAAAGAATGAATGAATGAATGGCTCTATAGTGACTGATTCAAACACTCAGTGTCAAGATAAACCAAAAGAACATAAAAGCAGTGCTCTATCCGCCAGTGAACCTTTGTATTAAATTTAGCGCTCCTATCTGCTTTGCGAACGGATCCGCAGCGGCGACTGAGGGACCATATATGGTGTACTGCTGCTGAGAAAACAAAGTAAAACTACGAACGGCACGATTCTCGATGCTGAGCAAGAGCGCTAGATACTTGGTCTCGATCGCGCTCTCAAAGCCAGGAGCTTGTTCTGGTATCCAGTCATATAACAGGATAGCCATTAACCTCCGAAGTGGTCTATGTAGACCAGTGAGTTACCTACATAAATGATCAACAGGGAACTCTGGCGCTCTAGTGCTTAAGGGAGTTGCAAGTATGTGACCGTTCAGTCATCATGCAAATGACGGGCAATGCCCGCATTTTGCTAAACTTCCGTCTTGGAACGTCTGTGCGACTTTGAAGACTGATCATTTTCGACAAAATGTTTGCGTTATGAACGCAGCAACTCGTGCCGATTACATATACGTGCTCTGCGTCGCGTATTGTTCTGCTTGCGCGTGAAAAAACAACGAGCGCTTAGCAAAATACAAATATGATAATAAAACAACGTCACAACAACGTTCCAAGTCACATGCACGGAAATAAGACCGAATCCGTGCCCCTATCCATCGATGTCGCGTTAACTGAACGACCCGCATACCGCCAGAGTTCCTCCTGGCATTATTATTATTTTTTTTTTTAAGAAACACTGGGAGACGCCCTTGAACAGACTGCAGCGGACCAGCCGGTAAAGTTGGAAAAGAATAGCCCAGTATGGAACCCTGCTCTTCGACAGGAAAAAAAGAAAGGAAAGAAAGGGGGAGAGGGGGAATGGGAGTGGGCGACGGGCTGAGCCGAGACAGACCTTGGCCCGGATCGGTGCGGCAGTCGGTACGCTCTTTTGTCTTCACCGCGGCCGTTTCGGCGGCGGCCACCGGCTATTTGCCTGTCCGCCGTCTGGCTGCCGCTGCTTGCGGGTGGGGGCGCGCGCAACAGAGGAGAGTCAAAGCTCCCGCATTACGTGACAGAGTACGGACAGCCTGATGGCGAGAAACTGTCTTGCGATCACGCTTTTAGCGGAGCGCGTGCTTATAGCCTCACTTTGCGGAGGTGTGTGTGTTACGTGTACAGGTTTCACTAGCGCTGTCCTCCCGCTTTTACTTGCCACTACGTGACTTTCCTCCTTACTTTTCTTTCTTACATTTCCTTTTTATTTTTTTATTTTACGCTGATTTCTTTGCAACCGCGCAGAGCTCGGTCGTTATACTATGCGGTGCTTGTGGAGAACGGAGAATGACGAGGCTCGCCTTTCTCGGTCGGCTGGGTGAACCGGTTTCAGCTGTCTGCGGATTCTGGCTGAAAACGGTAACGTCGATGCGCCGTGAAAGCAAACTTAAATCGCTATAGCTCAGAAATATGAACATCATTACTGATGGTATGACTGCAACAAAAGAGGTGACTGACATTTTTAAGGCGCCGGCACCGGTGTATGCGTCAGAAAGCTGGCTTTTCTTCTTAGTAAGGTCACTTCGTTTGAGAAGAACGTGCGCAAGGATGAACTTTTGGCGCACGCGGCACGTATACCTATTGCTTGCCTGATGACTATTGCTTGCCTAGGACGACCGACAGGCCTCGTAAAACGCGGTAAATGACAAAGAAAAGAAAACGGCGTAAGAATAAAACCGCTAGGCTGGATTGGCATCAGAAGAAGACGTTGCCAACGTACAAGGAGAGCTATATACGTTTCAGTAAGGAGTGCGTAAGATAGTCGATCAACACACACACAGACACGTACACACATGCACAGAAATGGAGAGAGAGAGAGAGAGACGCGCAAGAGGCATTCACACACACGCGCAAATCACACATGCATACACAAAACAGAGTACGTCGGCTCTCGAGCACCCGCTCGTTTTCATTCTCCTTTCGCGAACATTCGCTTCCTTACGTGGCCTGCCTCATTGGACCCTAATCATTCGAGGTGGACGCCTCACGGAGACGAGGCGGTGCCCGCACAGACGCAAACTGCATGTTACGCGCATCTGTAACAAGCAACGCAAAGCGACCGCGCGCAGCGCACCACCCGGAAGAGGCCCGCGCGACTGGCGGTCGCCGCTCGCTCGCGTGTTTTTACGGGTCGCGAGCTTCCGGCGAAGCTCGGCCACAAAACGCCCCGGCGTTCACCGCTTCGCTGAGCAATCTAGCGACAGCGAGGCAGCAGCCCGCCTTTGCGCGACAGGCGGAAGAGATGCACCATAGTATAAAGAACTAACTGCACCCCTCCCGAAGATGCTCGCGTGTATATATATATATACGCGACTCGTGCGGATTACATAAGCGGCGCGGCGCATGACTCGCTCGCATCATTAAACCGCGAAGAACCGCGTGTGCGCTCGTCGCGCCCCCTCTCGGCTTTCCCTCCCCTCCGTTCTTCTATAGTTACTCCGAGTTCGTCCACTATTCTTTTCTTTATGACTTGTTCGAGTCCTGTCGCTGTGTCTAGGCGCTGCGGCGGTTAAGCCAGGCCCAGCGACCGTGACCTTTTGGCCGGAGCGGAAGCAGTGAACTCCCCCCATCTCCACCGAGGCGCATTCTTCAAATCCGACCTGTGCACTGTATGCAACCGCAATGGTCGCTAGCAGTTGGTGCATATAGGAAACAGTATGGAAGTGTCTATATTATAGACCCTATATAGAGCGTGCGGTGGCAGTGGCGTGACTGTCAATTAAAAGTACGTATGGTGTAGGTCTTTGGTGACATACACTGGGCGTCCCTCCTAACTTGTAGCCAAAACTCAGAAAAATATGCAGGTGCCGAGCCGCTTGACAGAACCGAGGTAACGCTGTTTGCCGTCGTTGGGAGCAAGTCAGATTATTTCTCGTTTTTCAGCTAATGACATAATTATCATAATTATGTATTAATTAATGAACTCTTCCAATTCGAAGCAAAAGTGTCAATGAGAAAATTTTAGACCGTCCTGAGTAATTTCCCATCCAGTTTTCTGTTGCTCAATACGTATCACGTAAAATAATTTTTTATTCCAAGCTTGAAAAAAAGAAAGGCCGAAGAACCCGAAGAGCCGCACGATTAGTTACGCGTCACTTTTCCGTATAACTAATGAAGTAATAAGGTGAAAAAAAATTTGTCTGACTTGCTCCAAGCGGCGGCAAACAAAATTACCTTACTTCTGTGCAGCTACGTATAGCACTTGCATATAATTATAATTATGGCACAAGTTACGTGGGACACACGGCATAAGTCTAAAGCACACACACACACACATATATATATATATATATATATATATATATATATATATATATATATATATATATATATATATATATATATATATATATATATATATATATATATATATATATAAGTCGATATGTCTTGCAATTTCACTAGCTACAAACCGTAAATTGCAATACGTGTTGTCAATTAATTAGTAAAAACTTAATTTGTAAATATTTGTTCTTTAGTCATTTACACATTTGATTGCTCGTGGAAGTTATGTCCGCTTTATCAAACAATTTAGTTCAGAGGTTAGAATGCTGTTTTCTGCAGGGGTGATACATAAAAATTTGGTGCAGCTAAAAACAAATTCGATGGCCATTTAGCGGTAACTAAATGTGAGAGAAATGCTTTAGCATTACGTCGCCGCTGTTTTAGGTCCCGGATCCGTGGTTTAAAGCGCGTTCAGCACAATGCAAAGTGGTGAACAAGATTATAAATAAGGAGAAGAAGAAGCACGACTTCAGCGTTATCTTCAGTGATCTACGGCTTATTTACCCTACAGTTTCGGCCCCCCCGACCGAAACTAAGCCGTAGATCGACTTCATCGTTTCGGTTATCTACGGCTTATTATTACGGCTTGAACCGGTTCTCTACGGTTATCCGCGGTTATCTAGGGCTTACTTGTTCCCCCGACCGAAACTGTAAGCCGTAATTAACCACAGCTAACTGTAGATAACCGGTATAAGGCGTAATAACAAGCCGTAGATAACCGAACATAACGGTGAAGTCCACTACGGCTTACAATTTCGGTCGGGGGACCGACCCAAACTGCGGGGCAAATAAGCCGCAGATAACCGCCAAGTTGTGCTTCTCATCCTGCTAAATACGTCTGACATACACACACACACGTGTGTGTGTGTGGGGGGGGGGGGGGCTGCAGTGTTGCGTCCGGAACAGCAGACGCGGGGGACCGAGACGGACGGCAGGGACCGCCCCGTCGTAGCCGTGACCTTTGGCGACGCGGCCTGCGCCGGGCGAAATCATTCACGGGCGAAGAAACCGTTTAGCAGACGGCGCGAACTCGCTTCGAAGCGGGTTTCCTGTCGCGCCTGGGGGGATGCTCGGTCTCCCAGAACCGGAGAAACCGAGGCAAAGTGACGACAAGAACATACAAACAAACAAAAAGAGACAGAGAGAGACAAAGAAGAGAAGAAAAAAAGGAAGTACGGAACGAAGGGCTAAAGGACGGGAAGCGAGCAAGTCAACAGGTGTGTGGTGTACGCCCAGCAGGGAAAAAAGAAAAAAAATATGTCGCGGCCGTCTATGACTAGGAGCGAAATGCTTCCAGCGCCGTTGTATTGTTTTTTTTTTTGTCTTAGCCTGCCACGCGCGTGATTACAGAGCGACGTTGGAAATATAATTGGCTGAAGGTGCAACGAAGCGAAAATAACGCGTTCGATATAGTGCGAGTCGACATTCTTTCACGTGAAACCGGTTCTTCGTGTGACGCCTTACGACGAGTAACTGATTACATGTAATCAATTCGTGTTTATAATCATATTGTTATTGATTGATTGCCTTTCATAAGCGGTGACACTGGATTTCGTTCAGACGTAGCTCTTTTGCTCAGAGGGGACATTTCTCATAATCCTGAAAATTCTGAAATCAATCAGAGAAAACAAGACATACGGGAAGAGCCTCCCAAAGCATTGCGTTGAGAGGGAATCTGCCATCACAATTTTTGTTTGTTTGTTTGTTTATTTGTTGCAGTAGAGATTCTGTGCGTTGAACGCATAAAATCACGATTGAAGTAATCGAGACAGGAAGAAAGAAAACTATATTTACTCTATGGTTTACAGTGGGGTGTGAGTACGAAGTACCACGCTGTAGATATTGAGAAAAGACAATTCTTTTTGTCAGGCGAACTGCCTCATAAGAGCCGTCCTTGTTATAAATATAATATTTATAACCCAAAACATGGAATATCATGCCAGCTTTGTCGTCGCCAGCTTTGCATTTAGGGCAGAGTCGTTCTTCTCAGCCTCCCTCCATCTGTGGAACCGGAAGTGCTGCAGACAACCCTGTACACTACCTAGCAACAGCTTGAGGTCACGGCCGCGGGATTGTAGACTTCAAAACTTTTTTTTTTATTTTTATTTTGACGCGGAAGCTACCATACCAGGGGGGCCACACTTGGACGACGACAGCGTTCGTGTAACCCTCTATGCTCGGCTCCCGCTCGACGTGGTTGAATCGCCACGGCTACGGATTACAGTTCGACGATCAGAGAGAGAGAGAGAGAGAGAGAGAGAGAGAGAGAGAGAGAGAGAGAGAGCTATAGCCCACTGACCGGAAGCATACGTGCACTGAAATTGTTCCGAAACCCCGGCTACGCGCGTCAAAGCGAAACGCACCGCCTAGCGGATTGCAGTGTAAACGTAAAACATCGCGTTTCACTCGAGTAACATCCCCGCGCTATATACAGCAACCCCCTTGGGGGAGGCCGAGGCGATACCCGATTTTGCGGCGGTTCCATTTATTCCGTTCCCCAACTGCGCTTCGGAAGCCGCATGACCTTATACAGCGTAAAAGCCGGGCAAAGAGCGGCCGGGCTTCTTTTCGGCGGCTGAATCTTCGGCGGCTGAATCTTCTTCCGCGGCCTTTGATGTTCGCCGCGCTACACGCGTTGCGCGTGCATTCACACGCTGCTCGAAGAGCCCAGTGTGGGGCTCTGGAGCGTCCACAGTTGACTGGACGCCTTCCCCTCCCCCCTTACCTCTCTGAGTGGGACGTTCGCATAAGCCACCGGACCACCGGCGATTCGGCAGGTGAGTCGAGAGAGAGAGGGTCTCGAAATTCATCCGGCGTCACGGATCGCTGCCCGAAATCGCGCCGCTTTTTCCGCCCCCCCCCTCCTCCCGATTGTGCGTACTATGCCATAACCATCCCCTACTCATCGCCCTATACCACTCACAGACCATGCTTTTCGGATGTAGGAAACTTGTTCTTTTTTTATTTGCTTTTCTTGTTGATTTTTTGTTGTTCTTTTTCCACCTCTCGCTGTGTCTCTTCCAGGGGTCCGTACGCTCGTACTTCCGTTTGAAACATCAACGTCCTCCCTCTCCCCATCCTCCTCAACTATTATTATTTTTCTTTCGCGAGCAGACGAGAGGCGCGCATCCTTTCCAGCCTGACAGGGCGGGTAATTCGTAATGAAGGAAGAAAAATGAAGAGAAAGAAAGAAAAAAAGAACGATGGAAGGAAGGAAATAAACAGCCCGTGGTGGTTCTTGCTTGTCAGCCACCAATCACCGTCGCGCTGCACCCGCCCACATGTGCCGTATAAAAGCCTCGCGAGACGCTCGCCATGCCGTTCCGGCTGCCAAGCAGCGATGGGAGAACAGGAAAGGAAGATGCGAAGAAGGCCGAAATGGACAAAGGAAAGCGTCATTCCGACGATACCGAAGCAAAATGCAGAGAAAATGGACGCGCGCTGACCCTCTGTGGTCGAGGGACGCGTGACATGACCTTTTTTTCCGTTTCGCACGTCACACCCTTTCGCTCTCTTCATTCGCTTTGTTCCCCATTTTGTACGTATTCAGCGCGACGTACAGATGATGGCTTCGTTCACTGTGCCGCTCTTCTGTGCTCTTCTCTTCTGCGCCGCTCTTCTCTGTGCCGTCTTCGGTGCTCGAGCTGCTCGCTCGACGACTGCGCTAGCGCAATGTAGTCGAAATAAGACTGCGGAAATTTTGCTTGCGGTTTCGAAGAGGACGAAACGAGCCTGGTAGCTTAAAGTACACATGTCGGTGCTAAAGTCCTATACCGTTATTTAACTGAACGATAAAGCTCGAGAGCCTCCTATAACCGCTATACCGATAATTCGCCACTTTCTGTTGTTTTTTCGCTTTCGATGCCGAGACGAGCGACTGAGATTAATTTCTTGCGGCATTTAGAACAGAACACAAAATACAGGATACGAGGGAAGTGTTTTAAGTTGCAGATACGCTGAGAAAAATTAAACTAAGGGGGAGGGCATGCCTAGCGCCAAATAAGTTCCGGCGTATTTTGCTCGTGTGCTTACGCTATAGACAGTGGGCTATAATGCACCTATGGTAGCGCCATTCGTGTATATATATATATATATATATATATATATATATATATATATATATATATATATATGTATATATATATATAGACTGCTTTATTTTCCGACAGCTCTAGGGCGGTGCGCGCCGACTTCCGCGGGCTTCGAAGAGAAGGAACTAATAATCACCGCGGCAATCATTTCGAGGCAACAACGATAACAAATCAAAGCACGCTCGACTCTCGATCGGATGTATATGCGCGCGCATGTCGGTTTCAGGCACTCATACACAACAGCCTTGACGCGGAGGTGAAATATATGCAAAGGATAACTTGGCCCCGGTTCCAAACGTTTTGTCAGTTTTATCGGATAAGTTAATCACCGCGCGCCGCGTATTAGCATGCAAGACCCGCCCGGGCCACTGATAGCCTCTGGAGAGCAGGTCCGTTTTTTTATATATTTTTTTTCTTCTCATTAACAAGTAGTGAAGTGACCGAATGCATGCGGCGTGGCCCAAGAAACCGCGCGCGCCGTGGCAACCACCGTGAAATGCAAGCGTAAAGCAGTCAGCTGTACAGCAGCCCGCGCCCTGCCCGTTCGAAAGGAATGTAGGTTACACAGAACGCGATGTTTATAACTTCTGCGCGATATACGCTCGCACGTGTGGGTCCGCGAACAAGACAGAGAGAACCGTTAATGTCCGTATACAAAAGCCAGACTAATCGTTCCGCCAGGAAAGGCTGATCGATGCGCGAACCAGGAGCAATGCGTTGCGGAATGGCGGCCGACAGAAATTATAGATCGAGCACGCGCAGATCTGTAAACGCGTGTCAGAGGGTGCCCGCTCTATATTACGTTGACTGCAGTGTCCGAGGTATATGTGCCTGCAAAATATTAGTTACACTCCGTCTCCCGAGCTACGTTCAGATAAAATTTTTTAAAAAGAATTGGTTGATATATCGCTCTTTCAGAGGCATTGGTCATAACGCGAAAGTGAAACGGCTAATCTAAGAAGCGGTGGCACAATTATTTTAATAAACAACTCTTTCTAATCACTGTACGCCCATACTTTCCTAACTGTTATGTAGGCACAAAGCAGCATAGTGTGACAGCAAGACATTTCCAAGCACTATACCATCGTTACTGTTCTTATAGTCGTTACCAGGCTGCCAGCCATATTTTCTACAGAACAACTCGGTGATAAAACCAATAATACCTAAATATACTCAATGCTACAAACATACGTCATCAAGAGCACAATTTCTTTAGCAGCGCAAGCCTTTCTAACCTTTCTATGCCTACTTTCTTAACCATAAGGTATAAGTATCGCCATCTCGCAGATTTGCGTGAGGTTGATTTGCGTGACGTATATGTACATGGCAAAGATTTTCGCTGCAACCTGGAATACAACACTTTCGTTATAACATTCAATAGTGCGGTTTAACTTCGCGATGAGAGAGAGAGAGGGCTATAAGGAAGGCAGGGATGTTAACCAGTCTGGTTTCCTACCCTACGCTGGGGGAAGGGAGAAGGGGAAGAGAGAGTATAGAGACGGGCACAGACAGTCATTGAGTCAAAGGCGCTCGCGCAAACTAGGCGTTCCGAGAAATCACGGAGAGAGAGACAGAGAGAGAGAGAGAGAGAGAGGAAAGGGGATAGGCAGGGAGGTTAACCAGAGGGGAGGATCCGGTATGCTACCCTACGCTGGGTAGAGAGGGGAGGGGGAGGTAAAGTGATAACAAAGTAGAGATAAAGAAAGCACGGAAATGGCTTCACTGGCTTCTGAGCCGATGATGCGCGAAACTACACACTGGATTATGAGGGACACTGTAGTAAGGGGGCTCCGGATTTATTTGACCACCTCGGAGCTCGTTAGCATGCGCGTAAAGCAAGGACACAAGCGTTTCTGCAGTCTGCCCCCTTCTGAAGGCGTCCGCAGCTGCCCGGGAGTCGAGCCCATGACCTCGTGCTCAGTTAGCGCAACGCCATAGTCATTGAACTACCGCAACGGCTACACTCCGCGCAGTGCGCCGAAGGCTATATAGATTTAGGGGCATGTGAATGGTTTTTTGAGAGCGAATAGAATGCGAATAAAACAGCTATAGGCCCACAAGCGAATCGAATACATATAATACTTTTCGGATACATTTAGAATAATGAGCAGCCGCTTTTACTATTAATACAGAACGATGTTCACGTCCTAATATATTCGCAACGTTGGCAAACTGAACGCCTACTGAACGGAAGGTTCACGGAGAGATTACTAGCGCGCAATGGGCGAGCGTTCCTCTTCTCTCCTGTGGAAAATGAAGCCGGCTCTCAGCCGCTGCGCTCTGTCTTCGCTATCATCATTCGCTGCGTTCGTTCGCTCTGTTACGTCGACGCTCGATGCAGGCAGGAACGAATGCCTTCGAGCTGCGCTCCAAAATAAGAGAAATAAAAAGGCAACAAAACACTATCGACACAAGTAAAAGGGTTAGGAAGAAAACTAGAAAGAAATATTCAAGAAAAGTAAAATACGTTTTTCTATCGTGTACAAAGACATACAAGGTATTATCACGTAATCCTCGCTGAATATGTAAGCCAAAATTTTATTCTGTACTCGCACTCAAATAATAAAATAGCGCAAGAAAAAGAACAGAAGCACGTACGAACAAGTTGTGAACGTATAGAAAAAAGAAACTCATACATTATACTGTTCACACTGAATTAATGAAGTCACCGTAGAGCTTCGAAAGCTAATCTGCGTCAGGTATACTTTCTGTACGCACAAAGAACGCCCCCTCTAAGACGACCGCGAAGGCTTCCGCATTTCAAATAACTGGCTTCCCGCACGCCGTCTCAAAAGAAGTAGATCAAGAAGAAGAAAAATGTGCAGTCAAATACTCAAGGTTAAATGACTGCGGCAAAGCTCCTCCCGAAGTTTCTCTCTATACCACAGACACGTTTCCAAAACCCCACGTTTGAGCATGCGCTTTCACGCCGTTGGCGAAGAAAAACGCCTTGTCCTCGTCGCGTCAAATGTTGTGCGCATGTCCCGCCTCGTCAGTTCTGTGCAGCACTGCTAAGCATGCAGACTCTGTGAAAGTTGCCCGTGCACGTTTCCACTCGTATACAAGAACGGTTTCTCATTGGCTTCTGTTTTAAACTTGACGAGCTGCATTTGAAAATGAACGACCGTATGATGAAGATAATAAGAAAAAAGAAACAATTGTTCAGCTGAACTCGGATGGTAAAGGCGGGTTGTGGCGTAATGGCGGCATGACACGGTCTCCATCTGCTGCGTTCGCAGAATTCGGAACGGTGCACAGAATTAGCGAAAGGCGAGTGCATGCGCGCAGGCGCGCCGGGCGCGTTCCGTTGGTATGTGAACGCCCCTCGCGGCCATTATCGCGGTCGGGTTTGTCGTAAGGGACGTACAACAATAGGGGGCCGAGTCATGCTGGCCATGCGAGAGCCGTGAGTGAGCACATATTGATACGGTTTGTACGACGCCTCTGTGGATCGTACAGAGGGCGTGCGAGTGGCGACTTATTCGGCGCACCGACACGCACAGCGTCAACCACATGCAGCAGAATTGAGCCCAACAGCACTTGTTCTTGAGTTGCCTGCCCGATACTTATCGCAAAATCGTTCGAGCTTTTAAGAGGAAGCCTTAGCTCGAGGGCTAAATACATGGGAAAGGAGAATTTTTTTTTTCTCAGCAACTACCGCACCAAATTTTGCTAGCTTCGTTGTATTTGAAAAAAAAGGTCAAAATCTGGCGAATGTTGGAAGCGGATTTTCGATTTCGGTCGTGCATTATTTAATAGGCATTGTCTAAAATCGCAAATTTTCAGAAAACGAAACTATCAAGTTTACAACTCTGTAAGTCGACAATGATGAACGATATCACAATATTGTAAATTGCATGTAATGGTACACCTAAGGCAGACAAGATTTGTGTATTATAGACTGCAGCATACTGTTATGTAAGCATGACTTTCGCAAGAGCCTTGTAACATATTGTAACAAATTCACGGTAGATGTAAATTTATGTATGAAATTTTCCGACTTCAGATGCTCTAACAGACGCAGTTTACAGTACGGCGATATCTGTTTTTCATGCAACTTTTAAACTTCGGTGTTCCATTCTTATTTTTACGTTACCATATTTTTATATCCTTTTAAAAAATCAGACTCTAATCAAAATTTCGCTTTCAACAGTCACTAGATTTTACCTCTATCCCCAAAATGTAACACACTTCATAAAATTTGGCCCAGGGTTTATTGAATAAAAGCATTTCTACGTTTTACATGTACTTGCATAGGCGGCCTCAGAGTTGGGCCCGAGCTAAACCTTCCTCTTAACCAGGGCGTACAGGGTTTTCCAATTATTTCTGAAGTCTAGGCAATTAAGTTGGGGTTCCAACTATTACGAAAAGTGTTTACGACTCTACCGCTACATTTACGTGAACCCGACGCGAGCGGGTTGAGTGGGAGATCGGGTTGACCGATCCCCGAAGCGACCGTGTTCACATGAACTCGCTTCCAACGACGGCAAGTAGCATCGAGTCGAGACACCAGCGCGTTCGAACTGGGCTTCCGGTTCCCCCTGGCGTCTGCAACAGCTCCATCTTATGGGTCTTACTGCTACGCGATGAGGTTGCACTGTTATTCACCTTCGGGAAAACACGATGCCCTGTGACCATTACGTGTAACCGCGTGGCAGTCACAGTCCAAAGCCAGCACAATGGCAACCGCACAACTGCAGAGGCTCTCGAGGTTCCGGAAATATGTGCTGCGACGGGTCCGCCAGACGATAGCGAGATCCTCTCCATTATGACGCACCTCGATCTTTTTCGCACTGATGGAAGACCCGAGGCAGTGACTTTCCTAGAAAACGAGATAGCCTCGTTTTTTGTCTCGTCCCCATACGGTTCCCGCTGCCGGCGCGCGAATCGCGACGTCTCGGCGGTTCCGTGCAAGTCTCGGGCCATCGCCGAAGACGTCACAGGAGCCCCGCACCCCCCTAGGGACCCCTTTCCAATTTCCCATTAGCTGTCAATAAAAAAAGATTTCACCATCAGCGCTGGCTGGCCCGACCCACCCGCGTTTACGTGCAAGCTGCAGGCGGTTCGGGCTTGGTCAACCTATGCCCCATGCAGTCGGGCTGACTCGGTCCGACCCGACGCACGTTCAGTACGGCCGGCCAGCGCCTATATATTGCTACGGAACAATATGTGCGATCACGAAAAGGCGAGCAGTGTGAAGACGACGACGACGATGAGAAGCTAGCGCGGGCTGTTGCCTCTTGGCCAAGCGCAGCGTATTTTCTTGTAAATATACTTGTACATAGCTTTTCGTCTGCGTCTTCCTACGTAACATATCTGGTGGAGGTGCTGGGTAAGAAGATGAAAGACGGGGCAGAATCGAAGAAGCCGGATGGGTATCAGGGCGATGGGCCGAGCAGATGGTGTGAAGGCCCATGTTTTCGAACTCCTGCCGGACAACTGCCTGGATCAGCGAAACCGTGACTGCAGATGTGTTGGTGGGACTGGAGTCGAAGGCAGCCGGATAGGCGGCCTCTATCTCACGCCGGACGATCCTGGTAACATCGGCAGTGTTGTTGGGACGAGGAGTGTCGGCACAGGAAGATGTCGCTGGGGTGTTGGGCAGACGGGCAAACTGCTGGTCAATACGTCGGCTTTTAGCGAGTTCCAGGCGGCGGCACTCTTTGATAACAGCATCCACCGTCGCTACGTTGTTGCAAACGAGCAAGTTGAAGGCGTCATCGGCAATGCCTTTGAGGATGTGGGCAACCTTGTCTGACTCAGTCATGTGGGTGTCAACTTTGCGGCACAGAGCCAAGATAGCGCGGGCTGTTGCCTCTTGGCCAAGCGCAGCGTATTTTCTTGTAAATATACTTGTACATAGCTTTTCGTCTGCGTCTTCCTACGTAACAATATGAACTCGACAGGCCAATTCCATTCCGACAAGCCGACTCGACCCGCTTCTGTAGGGTTCGCGCAAACGATCTTGTATGAAAGACGAAACAGAAAATACAGAATCCAGTACACGTCCTGCGATGATGATCCTCCGCTATGGTACGTACCCACAAGATGGGGCCAAGATTCAGGCGGCGAGATGACACGTTAGGGAAATATACAGTTATTCAAAGGAGGGAAAATCAAATTCTATGCATTTCACGTTCACGAGTTTTTTTCGTCTTCCTTAGCGGCTGCAAACACGGCCGGAATAATAATGTAACGATTCTATTTCAATTCCTTTCTTTTTTTTTTTCAAGTTTCGTTCGTGCATACTAGCGCCGTTCCGCCTATACGATATGACTGAGGCTCGACAAGTCGTGCGTGGTGGATGACAAGGAAGGAACAGGATCGAGCGCAAGGAATCACTACATTTTCGCGGTCAACGCTTCAAAGGGGTGTCCCAATTTGAAGGGCCGGGAGACCAGTTCGTATTCAAGCAACAATCAGCGGCAGCAACGTCGGCTCGAACACGATGCGCTAACACTATCACGTGTAGCTTATCGGTTGAACAATGCGCCCCCTTGGCACGCTTTCGGTTTGAGCGCTGAAACAAAGGGCATGTCACCAAGAGCTGCCTCTACCTTATATTTAAGGCTGTTGGGACATATGCTACTATACTTTCGCTAGTGCAATTTATATCTTTACCACTACTGTCTTCGCTACTAGCAATGTTTCCATGCATGCTGGCTGACTCTCACCTATATATACAGACTGTCGCAGCTAAGATTAGCCAAGATGTTCAACGAAAAATGAATGATTAAAAAAAGACAGGGTGCAATATACAATTATAAGAGCTACGGTGTTCGGTCTTCACATCTCTGACCAGACTGAACACCATGTGCCTTAAAATTCTGTCTTGCACCGTGTTCTTTTTTTTTCTTTGTTAAACAGCTTGGCTAAAGTTAGCCGGGACACCCTATACATAGTGAGTGAATGTGTGGCACAGCTTAGCTAAGTTATAGCACGTGTAAAGATAGACAGGTGGCGGAGACGGTAGCGGTGACGGCAGATCAGCAGCGGCATGCTAAATCTGTCTACTTATGGCAATATAGTAACTGTATAAAGTGCTACACTACGCTATATATACCCTAGAGTTCGTCCGTTATTCTTTTGTATGTCATGAAACGGTAAGGCAACGAACGTCGTGTCATGCAATGAGTGGTCAAACACTCGTAAAAGAATTACTCGTTGACTACTTCGAATCGCTCTTCCTCGAGGGAGGTGGTGTCGACTAGCGCAAGTTCGAACAACGGCCCCCCCATTGCAGCGGCACTAATAGCTAACGGTTCGATATAGCATTTGCGCAGCATTGGGTCCGTATTGATTTTTCGACATACCAAAATTTCAAACTGCTGTTCCAATCGTGCTTGAGCCACGATGCTTATTTGCAGTAGTGCACAAGTAAATAAAGAGAATAAGGCAGCCATAAAGTTACAGAAGGGAGGGGGGGGGGGGGGAGAAACAAGAAAGAAAGGTTGTCGGCTTACCGTCATAAACCGGGGCGCGTGCGTGCGTACTTACTTGTACGCATGACTCTTTCTATGTAGCCGTACGGAGTTATTCTTGCCGATCACCGAGGAGGACAAAGCAATGCAAAATCACCGAAGGCCCTCTTTTTCAACGTACAGCGTAGAAACGCCAAAGACACGTCTACGCGTCGCCGGCCGACGCCCGTTATCGCTTCCCATCGCCAAACTCGCAAGGCCACACGGGAAACACCGTAAATCGCGCTGCACACAGACCACACGCTACTTTACGCTCTCCCTCACGAGCTACCCGCATCAAAGAGCATTAAACCTGAGTCATCGTACGCACCTGCGCGTGTAAAGAACTGTCCCAGTCCCCCTGCGCGCATGCATGACGGAGGCGATCGTCGTTCGTGTAACAGCGCAGGCACGCGATGAAAATTCGTGCTACGCACGACGAATATCCAGGACAGAGTCGTTGCGAGGGAGGAATGGAAGTATTAAGAAGGGGTGGGGGTGGGCGGGGGGCTGAGGTGATCCCACGAAACGTCGATGCCATACAACGCGCCAACCGCAGAATGTTATACACCTATACTAACCAAACCAACGTGCTCTCTCATCTAGATAGTCTATACAGCGCGGTGCATTTCCGAGGTTGCTCGAGTAATGGCCATCACGGCGGAAGCGGCAGCTGAGTTGCCAGCGCCGGCTGCCCACGCGCTTTCTGCACAGACACGCGTGCGCACAGACACGCACGCGCGTTCCGCATAACCGCACGCTCCGGCAAGCGAGCGGACGACGCCACACACAAACGTCCGCCGCCGCCGCCGCTTATCGACGACAGCGCGAGAAAAGTAGGCCAGCTTACACAGTGCCGGAGCACGCTATAGCCCTTATAACAGCGTCCGCTTCCATACCCCCCCCCCCCCCCCCCTCTACACACACCCGCCCTACAGCCTGCTTGACCGTCTTGGTGCTCCACTAAAGGTGTTCGCGCGCACTTTCTCCGACGCGACGGCCGCTTCTTTCTTTCTTTTGTTTCTACCTCTTGTTTTCGGTTCGTTGCTTCCCTTTCCGTTCACAAGGCGATCATCGGGACGGCGTCCAACGCGGGCCACCCCACAACTCCTGACGGGCGACGGACAGCTTCGTGATGGGGGTCGCGTGAATTACGTTCGATCGGCCCCATGCTACGCGTGCTATGCGGTGACGCCGACCTACAAGAAGGGCCGGTCCGTCATTACCGCCAAGCTCTTCCGAACACCTGTGTATGCACTCGCTGCGCTGCTGTCACCTGCACGCGTCTCTTGGCAAAAGAGAAACGAAAGAAAAAAAAGAGAGGAGGAAGTGGAAAGAGAGGGAGAGAAGGTCGGGTAGGCGCGCGCCTTCGAAAGGCGGTAACGTGCACGTTCTCGCTGCGACGAATGTGCGTGCGAACAAAACCGCACACCTGCACGCATGTGTTGCGCGAATAATCTGCGCTGGTCGTGGTGGCGTATTTATGTGCGCCTGCTTTCGCCCCAAAACGTCGGAGAGAGAGAGAGCGGTTTTGTTTCTCCGGAGAAGAAGGTCCGATTCAAGGCTTCTTGCTTCGTCGTGACGGAGTGTGACAGCGGGGCCGTATACTTTGCCTTGAGAAGTGCTGCCCTACACAGCCTTCCATTGTTGGCAAGAGATCAGTCTTTTACGACAAGCAGCAGTCGATCCAGCTGAGGCCGGATGACGGAGTGAAGAAGACGAAGCGCTATCACTATCACGGGCTTCACTGCAAATAGAGGCATTCAGTAAACATAGCTACGTTACAAAGTGTCTGTTTACGCACGGGTTAGAAAGCTATACCTTTATTTGACGGATCGCCGTAAGATGTCGAACGAGATTGATGATGCCGCGTAAGTGAATGGCTTGGCACTGCAAAGTGGGTATAGAGTCTGCATAAAACGGAACAAAATTCCACGGGCGGAAATAAGATGTTACGTTCGTAAACAGACTATACAATGTATACTGCGCAGAGATAACGATGAAAAAGCGAGGTGATTAAGTGAGCAAACTACTTTCATTAGCCACCTGCCCAGCCCCCTCTATTTGCAACATTGTCTACATTATTAACAATGCTATCTAGACTATTGATAATAAAATAGTATCTTTATTTATTGAAGATTGCTCAATAACCATGTACACGGGGCTTTGCGTGGGGAGTGGAGGAAAACAACGAGTTTGTTGATGTTAAGAAAAAGTGACTAAACGTATGTTACGGCCAATGTAAGACTTAAGCTGTTCGCGTGAACGTCAAAAAGTGCTAGCTTCTTTAACTGATTAGAAAATTATATAAAGTCTTAGAATAGGGGCCCCAAACGTTTTGAGGCCCCAAAGAAATAGCGTCGAAGCCACTGCGCATGCGCGAGACGCAAACTGCGTTTGGGTTTTGCGTGGGGAGCGCTATTTCATCGATTTAGCGGGAGCCCAAATGGCGGCCCCAAAAGCTTTGCGTCAGCAAACATGGCGGCACCCATGAAAGCGACGGCTCCAACCTATAGCACCAAACTGGGTTCGATTCGTGGTAACGCGTGAAGTTCGCAAGCTAGGAGAAGTGACTGCGGTTATCGATTTCTCTCAGCTAGCGTGTGTTATGAAGATTGACTCATTAGACGCCGCTGATTCCGAATTCGATTGTGTATTTTATGGCTCGTAGGCCTAACACGGCTAAGCTTGGCTGGTGAAGGCATGCAACGTTGGTTTGCTCAATACTAAGCGCAACTAATTGTTTTCTGCTTACATAATAACCTCTAAATTGTAATTCAGGGCGAATACACGCAAATCAAAATTACTATTCCTATCATACAATGGTATATTTTATTTAATTATTTCTAATAGCTTTTCTTTGACGCCGTAGTGGCGCTGTCAGCGCAATTAAGACGCCATCCGCAAATGCGAAGCCCTATTCTAAAACTCTCTTATATTAAATATTTATAGTTATGGTTTTGCGCACTAACCAGCGTGCACCGACAAATTCTGAGCGGTTCATTATTATTATTATTATTATTATTATTTTTTTTTTTTTTTTTTTTGGCGAGGTTTGTTGAGCACAGGCAATGACGCTTGTCCAACACTCTGGAATTATGTTGGAAGCACACACTACCAAATAAGCGCTGCTGCTTTTTTTGTTGGCGTTGCTATGGTCACACTGGAAAAGAAGACAATGGTTTTAATCTTGACGGTTGACAAGCGTCGATTAATAAAGTTTTCCCCCGTTAAGGCCGGCAGCGACTGTCAAACTGCAGCTTCACCACGTTTATTGCTCTTCAGTGAATCCTTCGACCCGCTGACCTAACGACGACCGCTTGTTCTAGAAAAAAAAATGAAAACCATAATTGCGCTTGAGTAGGCAACAGTACGGTGACAGCGTTGTCATGCTGTCACCGCAGCGTTATGTCCCCGAGTTTAAGTCAGCTGACGTAACGAACACATGGAGAAGAGCAACAGCAGTTTGATAGGATGCATACATCAAGTGCAGCCGACGTATAGGCACACAGCGCTGCGCCACACTAGTCCCGTGCAGCATTCAGAACATACCGAGTCGCGGTTCGTCGAACAAGCATCACAGAAAATCTAAACAACAGTCATGGCGCGCCGCCGCCATGCATCGCTCCTCTGCCTTGTTTCAAGGAAGAGATAACGAGCTTCACTAGGGGCAATTTTTAGAACGCCACACGTTCACACACATACTATCTATGAACTATTAACATACTATCTATTAGCTAACACACAACTATATCTATTAAGTGCGCGAGGACGCGTTCCCCTCCACCTGCTTTGGAGTTTCACGACGCTGCACGTAACTATCTTGGTGAAAAAATGTCTAAACTGGCTTGCGCAACTCATGCCGCTAACAAAGGTGCTGCGCCTTTCAAGGCAATTAAAAAACTTCAGTGCAAGAATAAAGTGTGATTGCAAACGTCACTCATCGTCGCGGGAGCCTGTGTCTCTCGTTAAAATCACGGTAATGACATCGAGCGTAAATGCAACTAATCCTTGACGTCTTTCTCAAAGATTGACATAATTGCCAACACCTGAAAGAAGACTGCGAAGGTATACTTCACAATATAACTGTATTGGTGGTTGGCTTCTCTTGTTTCTTCACAGCTGCCTAGACGGTAAGGACATAATCAACGCTGCAGTGATCGCTTTCCATGCAAAGGCACTCGTCAAGCCCACAAAACCGACACACCATGCTGCAATAGCGATTCCGGATTTCTTTTTCGTTTTTTTTTTCGTTTTTTCGTTGACGTATACACATCAAACCCGCTTTTGAACAGGAGTTTAACTGGGTCGTTTCTCAGTTTACGAAGTGGTTACGTTAAATTAAGGTAAGAAATTGGCACATCTCAGCGGTTCCTTCTGCTCTGACTTCATTTACTGCGACAGGAGCTGCCTTTCCCAGCGCCCATCTTTCCTGAGACAACTGCTTCACTATTAACGAACAACAGTGGTCGAACAAGGCATGTCCGTGGAGCCAACATTTCGAAACATTGGCTCCCAGCAACTTCCCTCGTTTTACCACCGTAAAAACCTCCATCTCCTTGTGAGCTTCTGTATTGTTCGGATTTCTTCGATACTGTGTGCACACAATGTTGTCTTGGCTGAATATAACGTATTCGGTATTTTGAGAAGGCCGGCTCTAAACGAAGCCTATGCGTTGCCATTTTTCTGTATAACAATAACGAAACAACGTTTTCGTCGTCTACGTCTGCTACAGCATTAGAGTGTTTTAGTTTAGCGTGTTTACGCTCCGCTAAGCAGTTAAGCGGAGCGGAAGCGCGAATGCGCATGCGCCGTCCGCTTAGCCGTAAGCGGGATAGCGGAGCGAGGAACACGGTCCGCTTAGAAGCTGCCTGAGCGGAGCGTGCCGAGCAGCACTTTGGCTAGCGTTGGCGTCAGAACGGATTGGATAGGATGCAGAAAGCAAGCGCGCTGGCTAACACGTGGCGTTCCCCAAGACGGCGCTTTATTTTCCATTGGATAAAATGGACCGGTAACGCATTACAAGCGCACGTCTAGATACTTCATGGAGAAATAAGTTATATATATATACATATGTACGTTTTACTGTATAAGAGTGACCATAAAGTGTTTTTATTTTCTTTCATTACCCTGAATTTAGCCAGGGGGCGCTGCAACTACGAAAGGTCCGCTCCGCTACGCTAAACGTATAACTAAAACGTGAAAATCGCCCGCCGCTCCGCTGTGGCTTAGCGGGGCAGCTCGGGGCGGAGCGTACCGTAAAGACGCTCAACTAAAACACTCTATTGCCTGCCGTGGCTTCCGAAATACAGGCAAGGACGCCACCAATTTCGGAGTCTGCTTGACGGGCTAAGCCGTGCACAATTCAGGTACGAAGTTTCACCATTGCGCAGTGGTTAACTGGTCGGGCAACCAACTGAACACTGCGGCAGGCACGCGGAGTTTAATTCCCAGTGGCGTTTGATGGACAAATCCTTGCTTTCCTTCGATTTGTGGGGAGGGTGACAGGGGTGGCGAGGAGGTGTCTCGACGACGACGCCCGTCGCCGGCGTAACGGAAGGGACGGACGGACAGACACGGCAAATCCTGTCTCGAGCCTGTACCCGCCCGTCGCGTTAAAACAAATCGTGGGTCCAGGCAAGGCGAAGCTGTGTCGACCAAACGAGACGTTGTTATCCATCCCCCAGGACTGTAGCACGAAGTTACAAAGGAAAGTTTACACTTAGGCGATTGGCAGTTTCCCTCCCCCCCCCCCCCCCTCCTTTTCGTGAGATTCCTTCCGCCTAGCAGACTTCCGCAGAACTGATTTGCCACGTTCGGTGTCCCTCTGCTTCGAGTTGTCGATTAATTCGCCCTCACCGCTGCGACCTGCTGGCGAGCTCCTTGTTAGCTCAGGCGGCAGAGCGAAAGGCGTTGGCCACAGGTTCGACGTTTGAACCAGGACGAGTTCCTTTTTTTTCTTTTCGACTGCTAAGCTTTCTTTCTGAGAAACTCGTCTCGGTTTCTATAGCTTCGCGCTATACAGTCGGGCGGATGGCAATTTTCACTTGCGCGAACCTTCCTATACCTTTGCGGGCTACCGCATAATGGATTTGCGGTATTCAGCTGTGTTTCCTCGTCCTCCTCCTTCTACTACTACTACTACTACTACTACTACTACTGCTACTACGGCTGATGATGATGATGATGGTGGTGGTGGTAGTGATGATGATGATGATGATGATGATGATGATGATGACGACGACGACGACGACGACGACGACGACGATGGTGGTGGCGGTGGTGATAATACCTTACTGCACAAACTTACAAATAAAGCAGCGTACGATTCGGGCCTGCCAAAGCCACACAGGGCTTGAGCGGCAGTACCTGGCAGGCAGCATAAACCATTAGGAAATGTAAATGACATACTTTTCACATTTCAAGATAGCCCATAGGAGGGGAAAAATAAAATAAGGAAAGAAAGGAAAGCGAGAAAGAACTGTAACGAAAGTAAAGTACTGAAGGCAACTAATTGTCTGAGTACTGAAGGCGACTAATTGTCAATTTGACTGAGTGTCTTTTTAAACTTGCATTTAGTTTGAGCGCCAAGCTCACTTAAAGCACCCTGTACAGTCAGCGTCCAGGTTTCAGACAACCAACCTTCTCTGAAAACGCTTTAAACGAACGCGAGGCGCTAAATAACGAACCCGTTGGCTACGCCTGCGTCTGAGTCGGCGGGCGCCTCTTCGCTCCGCCAAGACAAGGAGCTGGCGGGCGCTGGAAGCGTTCAACAATTGAAAGTTGCCTCGTTTATGGGGACGGGCCATGTCCGTGCACACGCCGCTGGCTTGCATACGCGGGCCCGCCCAAACGGAGAACGCAATCGGCATTCACCGCTGGCGCCTTTTAGCGACCGCGTAGGAGCACTGCTTCCCCCTAACTGTGCTACGCCCTTGATTTGTAATGCGAGTCACGGACGCCTCCTACGGGAACGCTCGTTCGCCTACAACACGGTCATCGCGTGGCGGTTCTTATTCTTCTGATTTTTTTTGTTTTGTTTTACCATGGCATCCATTCTTCTTGGCATGTCGGTGGCTGATCCTGCCTGCTAGAAATTTCTGTGTCGCCAATGCTTTCTTTTATTTTGGTCACTACTACATTTGTACACCAACAAACAAAAAATGAAAATGGCAGGGCTTCAGTGTGCTGGCGGGTACAGAGATACCATTCCCAGCCTCCTCTCACTAAGTGTAAGAGTGACGGTTTTGCTATTGCAGAAGCAGCTAATAAGCTCATACAGCTTAGTATTGTTTAGTTTCTGTTTAGAGCTCGCTAAACACGTTATTCTGACCACTCAATAGCGAGCTTTATAATTAGCATGCCCCAATCCGCTTTTCGTACCCACGAAATAAGAAACAAAAGAAAAGCTAATTCATTCATTGAAATCCAAGCTCCTTAATTTGCATGCATTTCACGTCTTTTTGTACTCTTTTGCGTTCTTATGTGCGCCAGGCCCACAGCGTCCCTTAAATTTGGGTCGTCCTCTGTTTTCTAAAACTCCCCAATGTTCTCCGCTCCGCAGAAGAGGCCGGTCGATTTCCCACCATTCGTCGTGGCCGGACCGGGAGCAGGAAAAGGGGGAGGAGTAAGCGATGGTGACTACCCGGCGGCGGCAGTCGGCAGGACCTCCGGGACCGCTGCTGCGACTGCGACCCCGTCGGCGACGGGGCCGGCGGCCGCCTCCTCGGCGAAGGCCCCTCCGGTCAGCTCGTCCCGTCTTCCCGGCGCCCTCCCTGCGTCCCCCGCGTGCGCGGCCGACGACTTCCTGGCCTACTCGTTCCAACGCAAGGCGCCCTACCTGGTGTGGGACGACGAAGGCGGCGGCGGCGGCTGTGCCAGGCACCCCAACCTCCCGCACTACCAGGGTCCGCTTCGTTCCAGCCGGCCCTGGACGCTGCGACAGTCGCGACGATGTTGCCCGTGGCCATGCGTGCTGGCTGTTGCGCTCGCCTCGGGACTGCTCTTCGGGGCGCTGGTGGCGCTGTGCGCCTACCTCAGTGGTCAGTCTGCGGGAAGGAGACGGGGATTGAAAATGAATGAATGAATGAATGAATGAATGAATGAATGAATGAATGAATGAATATTTCATCTTGAGTACAATTTCAAGAAAGGTGCAGGGGCAAAGGGCGCACAGCGCCTGGCAGGTGTCCCTGTACCCGCAAAATACGCGTGTATTATACATTACTTAGCGGTAGTTCATTGGCAGTGAGCGAACACACATAAGTGAGCTATAGCCGTTGGATGTTCACAGTGGTTGTCTGCGCAGCTCTCACGGTGAAGACGAACGATTAAAAAAAAAAAAAAAAAAAAAAAGCCGCACGGCACCAGAAGTGCTCCGTCTGCTTACGTTTGTCTTTCGTCCCGACTTCGAGCGCAGCACGGACAACCTCTGCGAAAGAGGCACCGTGAAAGACTATCTGCTTCTATACATACTGTTCTCCTAAAGGCATCTGCGGAACTGTGCGTTCGCAAATTTAGCTACACTAGCGGCCGCCTGTAAAACGAAAGTATTTTGCAGAAGCGGGTTTCTCCGCGACAAGCATCTGCTTGCGGAGAAGTCAGCTTTGCGGGCGTCTGCTAGATTCGTGCTGACACTCGCCATGCTCTACGTGCTCTAGCTGCGTTCTTAAATAAGGTAACGCAAATTACTCGGCATACATTCTTCGATTCTCAGCTCCGTTACACATTGCAATGGTGGACGATATAGGGAAAGCAAAATGAAAAATCACTCACTTCATTTTTTATTGGTATGTGCCCTCCGTGCATAACTTGTACGTGCAATCGTCCACATTGCACTTTTTTGTTGCACGCACAGGTACCTAGCCTTAATGCAGCTATTACAACAGACTAAGACGGCAACGTCAATGTGGTCCAGAGAACGTACAGCCAAAGGAAAAGCTATCTTGCGCATAAATACGATCCGTGCTTACTTTGTTTCTTACCTTCGTATACTTACTTACAGTTATGCTAAAGAGCCCGTGCCTATACGAGGCGAAATGCGTCGCGCGCACGCGTGACGCTGCAGGATAACGCGCGCGGCCCATTAGCGTATTTCATCTAAGGCCAACTGCCGATTGTATCCACCACATTCTACAGCCTATGAACAACGGTTCAGAGATAATTATGAGTAGTCCAAACCAGGCGCGCAGTTTTACGCATTCCTGTGCAACACTACGCTCAACAGACAGGTAAAATAAAGAGTGATGAATGTACAATGCAGTTTCGAGCAGTTCTCATTGGCGTAAAGAGAAGAGAGATAGTTGCTTGGACACCAACGCGTATTGCAACTCACGCTTCTGCCTCTTTTTTTTTTTTCTTCTCTTTCATGACTTGCAGTGATGACCAGTCAACATATGCACCCATGTAAGTGTCCTTTATTTATTCTTTTTCCGTATGCAAGCTAAGTGCTTATAGTTCGCAGCAGTGGAAATAGCGCTGTTCTGCGAATGAAAGAAAAAGAACTTAAAAAGCGGTATGTGTAGCAGCGATTAAAAATACCGAGGTCGCGTCTACTTGGAAAAATATACAATGAACACAAACCACGGAACTCGAAGCCCTATCGAGTCGATCTGCTACACCAAGTCTTTCAAAAGACACCCCCCAACTGACGCTGGCGCTCAGATTACCATGTAAATCAACCTGCCGCGCTCCCGCCTTGCCAAGAGCCCAGTTCACTCGCGGGCCGCAATTAATCTGGCACGGACTCATTGCCTCCTAGCGCTTTCTCGTTTGCAAGAGCTATGTGCTGCTCTGTTGCTTGCCTTGCCCACCGGTGCATGTCACATATATCTTTTCGCGCATTTTTATTCACGACCACCTCCAAACTTTCACTTGCCTTCTCCCCTCTTCGGTTCTCCTTTCTCTTGGCTCCCCACAGCCGTCCGTCTCCTAGGCGCCGTCAGAGTGGTCGAAGGCGACGTGTGGGACCCCAACCTGCTCAATTCCACCTCGAAGGAATTTCGCATCAAGTCGGCCAAGTATGCCAACATGGTGAGTCGAAAAAGGACAGTCCAGGCCAGGTGTGGTGGCCGGGGGCGTAGCCAGAGATGGAGCGGGGGCGGCAAACCTGGCACGTGTCCCCCCTCCCCCTCCTTCCCCTTCCACCGAAACAAAAGGAAGAGCATGGCTATCCCACTGGTGGTGGCGGCCAAACCTTGGTGGCTTAGCCGGATTTTTTTTTTTTCGGGGAAGGCACGCACTTCGAGGACGCGGTGCGGGAGAGGGGGGGGGGGGCATGTGTTTGGTGTGCCACCCCTGGCTACGCTACTGCTGAACCTAACGCACGAGAGACACTGTCAGGCTGCACTGGGCAGAAAGGGAATTGCTTGAGAATGGGATGGTTCACTACTGCAGGGGTAACTGGCTTAACGCGAAACCTTTTAGGGAAAATTGTGTTGTCGTCCCCCCTCTACCCCCCTCCAAAAACATTATGAGGTTCTACGTGCCAAAACCACGGTCTGATTATGAGACTGGCCGTTGTGGGGGATCCCGGAAATTCGGAACACCTGGGGGTTCTTTAACGTGCACCTTCGGTTTTGTCTTCGCACTTTGCCTCCATCGAAATGCGGCCGCCGTGGCCGAGATTCGATCCCGCGACCTCGTGCTTAGCAGCCCAGCACCATAGCCACTAAGCAACCACGGTGGGTCTGTCGGCCCCCCGAGATCGGTCGATAGGCCAGTCACTGGTCCACGCATGGCCACCGTTAATTGACGAACAGCTCTTGAATCAAGCCCGCAAAGGAGCCTGCGTGCGTGCGTGCCAGCCTGTCGGAGAGGCGGGCTCTGCAACACGAGCGAGATTCCAACATGCGAAAGAAATGACGTCGGCAATTTCGTCCGCTGTGCTGGATATGCAACGAAGGCGTTCGTCCTTGGCGCGAGCAAGCTTGATGATGCCGCAGTTCAAGTACTTGTCCGGGCACGAGCGTTACAAATCGAACCGATCAAAATTAACCGCCTGCTAGCGGCCACACCCTTAGTTGCTCGTGCACAGCTGATACGGAGCAGTGTTGTGCGGTGCATTTAAATCAGTCTGAACAGGTATATGCAAAACAAGAGCACGATATATCGGGGACGGCGAAAGCTGCGGCTCGTGACCATGCGTATTTAACCAAACGAGGCGTACGGGAATACGCAAGGTGGAGCTATGTTGCTTAAAAGGAAAGCCGTTATCACACTGAAATCTAAAAGTTCCCTCGAGGTTACCTTTGAAAGGTCCAAACAAAGCTTCGAATGCCCTTTACCTTATTCAGACACGTATGTAACAGTGCAGTGCGACATGTCCGCGAGGTACGGCAAAGTGAGATAGGCAAAACGTGCCTCAGTGACCATACCTACACCCCGGTCACGGAAATGGGCCCATGACCTGGGTGGTTTCGGTTTCTTAACGAGTTCCGGAAAACGAAAACAGCGAGTTAACTGTCTTGAATTTTGTGAAAAACTTACTTTCAACTCAAGCAAAATAAGTTTTGAAATTTATGGCGTGAAAGCGCGGTTCTGCAGCCACGCATAAAGAGAAAGAGGGAAGGAAGGAAATGCAAAGATGTTAACTAACTTTTGTCTAGTTTGCTACCCTGCACGTGGGGTGGGGAAGGGGAGTGGAAGATATGTGTCATGCAACTTCACCGGACGATCGCACGGAGCTTCTACAGTCACAGCCTTATACTGTACGACTTACCCTGGCGGCTTAGTGGCAATGGCGCTGCGCTGCTAAGCACGAGGTCGCGGGATCGAATCACGGCCACGGCGGTCGCATTTAGATGGGGGCGAAATACGCGTGTTGTGCATGTGTACACGTTAGAGATTACTAGGTGGTCTAACTTAATCCAGAGTCCCCCGCTATGGCGCTCCTCATAATGAGATCGTGGTGCTGGCACGTAGAGCCCCAGAATCTAGTTATCTCTTACTGTACGACAACCACGTTGGATAACCGAGTACCGTTGGCTGCCAGCCGTACATTTCGCAACGCTTGTCTGCTCTCCCGAAGTAAATGGTCGCCGCCTACTTTCTAATGTGCCATGCCTTCGCGGTCGCTTATCCGGGATAATTGGAATGCACACAAAGCCGTGAACGCAGTCACGACAAGCCGCGGCACTCTGCGTTGCCTCAGGCGGGAAATTTTCTTCGCCCAATGTTTGTCTGTAGTGAGGCGAAGCGGTGGGGTTTTCTTTCTTAAAATACAGCAGAAGGTTACACTGTACCACGCTGTGTAGGAACGCCAAACCCTTAATTAAGTTTACGCTTCAATGCTTTCTCGAACGATTTAAGCAGCTTGTCGACTTGGAATGCTAAGTTAATGAGGGCGGGCTTTCCTACCTGTCTGCGCGAACGTTGTGTATCGCGTGCATCGTGCAGTGGACTCCCGTAGCGCGCGACCATTAGCACTGAGTTGTAATGACGCTGTTGGACGTGATTAATTGTTATCGAACTGTCAGGCGTACTTAAAGGCACGCCACTCGCACAGGAAAGCGGGCCTCCAACTGGCATTTTACGTAACACATGCACCGGTGTGAGCCAATGCGCATTGACCGTGTTGCGACTGACGCCAACGCTGACGGCTATGACGCCGAACGAATCCAAGGGAACCAAGAGCCCCGAACCTAACTCCATCACAGTAAGACACAGCTGCACCGCTGTTGTATGAATAAAGTACCGTAACAGGTGGTGTGCCTCTCTTTACGCAATACCCCTCCTACAACCCATAAAAAGTGTTTAAATTCTGGGTTCTTAGTGCCAAAACCGCGATATGATTATGAGGCAGGCCGTAGTGAGGGAGTACGGATAAATTTGGCCACCTAGGGTTCTTTAACGTGCACTTTAATTAGCGTTGGACGGTAATCGATCCAGCGACCTCGTGCTTAGCAGCGCAACGCCATAGCCGCTAAGCCACCACGGCGGGTCCACCTTCCTCAGAACGCTACGGCCCTGTCAAAGCAATGGGAACGAATCTCGAAGGCCGCGCTTTTGCGTTACTCTGTGTGCACTTCCAGCTTTTCCTTCACTAAGGTGGCCACTCTACCTTCGCCGCCACAGAAAGTTGTCCCCGAGTATAGTTTAAGGTTTTCCTTTTCAGCGGTACCTCTTTTTCTTCTTTTTATTCTTCATTGTCCTCAGAACCGATATATGGCAACAGCTGCTGGCCTCATACCAGAGGAGAAGACTAATGAATGACATACACCCTAGCATGAGTTGCTGCGGCCTTACAGTTGCTTGGCTTCGGAGAGAGCCGATAGCGATCACTAAAGGAACTAAAGCGCGAGCCAGCTTCGTGTATCGTTTCAGGTATCGCGGGCGTCCAGGAGAACGATCTATCGGAGCAGCTCAAGGCTCCCCGAATCGTATACAACCCGCTCGACGAAGTACCTTCAGTAATGACGACCCAGTCGAACATAGCCTCCGTCTAATGGCTGCTACCGATTCAAAGAAGCGTACTAGTGGTTATTTATTAGTTCTGTTTTTCTTGTGTTGTTTGCAGCTCGAAGCAGCATGCAGGAAGTCACCGCGGCTCAACAGTTCTTTGAGCAAAGTCACTATCTACGCTTTCCGGTAAGCATTTTTTTCCCTTTTTTGCCACTTTCTTTATCGCGATAGCAATTATATGGACACTCCAGGCACATTTTTGCCGTCGCCGTCGTCGTGATGTTCCGTATAAAGTCCAAGGGCGATAACACCGTCGCCGCGCGCCGTATGTTGTATGTGCGAGTGAAGGAATGCGAGGGTTAGCCGGCGATCGAGGCTCTACCATGCGCGCGCCAGGGAGGAAAGCGGGGAGGAAAAGCGCTGTCCTCCGTCGCACGCATCCGGGGAGGTAGCGGAAGCCGTTGTGGTTCGGTAGCAGCTGCGTACAGCGCGACCGTGCTCAGTCGAGCGGGCTATATCTTGAAAGCGACCTGCTTTGGGGGCATAGTCTAGGTGAGCCGACGGTTCATAGCTTTACGTGAGCTGTGTTCCCGCCACTCAGTTTGCGTTGAAGCGATATACAGCACGAAGGTCATTTCGCTCGCTGCTGCTACCGCACTTCCTCACGCCAGCGTTTTGACAGCGAGTGTCCGCGGTCATCGAGTGTGATGTGCGCATGTTTGCGTGTGCGCGCTGACACCGTGCTTGTTAATTTAATTAGTAAGCAAGTGTTTACAAGATTATACGCCCGATAAACCTACTACCCTTACTTCGTGCGGCTGTCTACTAATTTGCTATCGCAAACGATGTTTCGCATTTCGGGCGTAACTGCGCCTTTTTTAATTGTAATCTGTAGAGTATCTCTATGATATTGTTCTTTTGTTGTCTATTTGGTTCTCTGCTTGGCCGTGTCTGTGCCTAGTTCCTCTGTATTCTTCTATTTTTTTACTTCGTCTACTTTTTCCCAGTGTGAAAAAAATTATTTTAACAAAGCCCGATTTAACGAAAGTTTACTTAACGAAGTGTTGCGATTTTCGACGGATATTCGTAAGCATAACGCGTTAGAAGACTCGAAGTAACGAAGTAAATGTCAATGCCACGCCCGATTTAACAAACTTTCTGGGGAAAACACAGGCAAGGAAACATGTCACGGGCAAACTTTCGCGCGCTAAATGTCTCGAAATTTATTCACGTACTGCTATAGTAAATATATGATACCATGCCTGTTTCATGTGGACCGTTTACCTTTTATGAAAGCACCCGCACGTCGCAGTGTATCAGCATCGGAAACTCAGCGTCAGCTCTACCAGATGGCGCCATATTCACTGCCGTAGCCGAGTTGAAAAGCAGATTGTCTTGTCAGTACTGGCTTAGTCTGCACTTCTCAAGCCCGACAAAGTCCGCGCACGCGGAAATTACGTATTTCTTTCGCTCTAGAATAAATATTACGGTATTTGCAGGAGTGCACGGTTGAATTTCTTTATATTAAACGAACCTCTAGAGTTAACGAAAGAATTCTCGTGTCACATCGTTTTCATTAACTCCTGCTTTCAATTTATGTTGCTGCATGCAAAGCCCACCTTCGTATATATATATGTCCAACTGCATGATCACGTCCTTTAAATCTCGCATGCTCGTGGCCATATTTATATGTGCCATCGTCGACAAATGAAACGCGAACGGGAAAATATAATTTAGGAGACATCTAACACAAATCTCGAAGGTGAGATCTCGCACTTCTAGCTATCCAGTCGCCAAAGATGACGCAAACGCCTAAAACTAAGCGTTTTAGCCAGAATGATGCCCCCATCACGCGAAATGACCAAAAGCGATAAAGAAAGAACATGCTCTAGTCATCCCGAACTTGTTATACGTTTCATTTGTCCACGACGGTCCTTATCTTTGTTTTTTTTTAATTTACACCGTCTAAAATTTGTGCTATATAATTTAAATAACTTTCCGTCACATGTTGCCTTGTAATATGAACTCCACGAACATGCTTGTACACAGTTTTTGGTCTACGAAAACAACCAAGGGTGTATTCCGATTCATAAAGTGAGCTGAATGTAACTGAATCTTTAGACTGCACGTGATGACGTATAGGTCGATTCTCCCATAATTCAGACGAGGGAGCCTCATCGTGCTGTTCGAGGTCGAGGTCGACAAGCGCCACACGCCCGCAGTCGCCGACCTGGAGAGCGAGTTCCGGGAGACGCTACGGCGTGAAGCCGAGATGGGACCCCGAGGCGCGTTCGGCCGGCTCAAGATCGACTGGAACGCCATACAGATGACGGGTGAGCACCGAGACACGCACCGCCGCCGCCGTTCGACCGCCTTTCCTGCGATGAGAAATACGTTGCACTCGTCAGAGCAGCGTGTCGGTGTGATTTGAATTATGCGCTGCTTGTTGTTCACGGAATGGCGTTACCAAACACGCATACTCTCACACGTACACGCACGCTCACGCACACGATCCCTTAGAAAGGCTTAGGTCGCGTGTCAAATATATATATATTGCCAGCGACACATGCCGTTTGATCGTAATTAAGGTACTAAAAGAAAGAAATTCAGGGTGGCAGGATTAATTCGAGGCAGGGAGAGGGCTGCATTAATCTTGTTCACATTCATAGGCCTATAGGCACTCCTGCTGCAGACGTTTCCGAAAAGAGGGTTAAGTTTTCTTCACGTTAAGCTAGCCCACACCTAGAAAATGAAAAGCAGCGATATTTAGGTCGAGGCATTTGAGCCAATAGGGCTGCAGTGTACTAGCAAGAGCCGACCGAGTAAGTGCTCCGATTGACTGCGCATGCTGGAAGCAATGCGGACTCGAAACAGCATCTCGATTAGATACGTGGTTCCAAGAGTGAAGTACTCGCGCGGTCCAGTTTGAATTTGTCCGAAGCAATCCGATGCATGACGCGAGTAGCACATGACCAATTATATTACGAGCAAGTGCGAATGTTTCCTATTGTGCTCTCATCACGGCTCTTAGCTCTCAGAGGTCGGGAGTCTCTCTAGCTTCCTGTACGACATTGGGGCACCAGAGATCCAAAAGGCGCCCCAAAGCGTGCTTTGTCAACACCCACTTTCACACATTGTGGGGCCCTTCATTCTTTTTATTCTTTTCACAACAATCGCATACGCTCACGGCCTACAACGTTCCGCTTCTGCAGCAGAGAACCACTGTTGCAGTAGTAGTAGTTGTTGTTGCCTGAACACTCTCCGATTTGGACTGCATCACTCGTTTTCGTTATTTTTTTCTACGTGACAGAGGCACTGCTACTAACTAGCGAATGATTACTATAATTATCTCGATTTGAGATTACCTGCGGTTGTTACGCTTTCAGAGTAATACAATACGACTGCTCGCACTTGAGCTAATTGAGTGACTGAACTGAATGAACTGACCATTGAGCAAGCTCTTACAATGCGCACTTCTGTGTTCGAACCTCCTTCTGTCTGTCTTCTCTTCTTCTCCAGAAATGCCCGAAAACAGTTTGCTCCGTCCGGGTAGCTCCGTCGACGAAGAGAGCACAACGGGCAGCAGCGCTACGGTGGACTACTACGACCGGGGCGGCGATCAGGAGCAGCGGAATTCAGACCAGTGGATCAACCAACAGAGTCAGGATCCGAGCGATTATTTCGCGCAACACGACAACGAGAGTTCGCCAGGGGCCGCCACCAGCGCGGACTCTTGGCAGCCCTTCTTTCCAGAACAGACAGAAGGCGGCGAGCGGCCGGAAGGCGAGGTCGGCGAAGTCACGTGGGAGACCGCGCCCGAGCTGTCCGAAGACGACGATTCTCACTACGACGGCCCTCACGATCGTCCAGAATCCAGCTCGAGTCAACAGCATCAGGGAGGTCACGCCGTCGCTGCCGTTAACGAGCACGGAAGCGCAGTCGAGACGACCGGGCCGCAAGTAGTCACGGAGCCCGTAGACACGACGGGTGAAAGGTACCCGCACGTCACCGACGCGTCGCCGCCAACGGGGACACCGCGCCCCGTTGCAACTAGTCAGGATATGCTTACACATAAGCACGGCTCGGAACTGACCGAACTTACCGTGGGAGCTGGAGTCGTAGTCAAGGCCAGCGGAAACCCGGCGCATGCGTCCACAAGAAACGCCACTAAGGCAACACCCGTTAGGCCTCTCCTTGTGAGCTCCAAAGACGGGCAGGAGTCATCGTCTCCGTCGGTTTCTGTTGAGGGTCCCAACGTCGCAAGCTCCACTACCTCACCACCCGTGCGAAAACCGGTGTTGCACACGCAAGTGAGCGGGACTGCTGTTTCTCTCGCAAACGGTGAATCAAGCGCCGAGGGTCCTCCTGTTTGGCGGCCGTACAAACCACTATCCTCCTCGGAAATCAGAGTGGGCGGAACGCCGTCAAGTAAACCGCCTGAAGGGAGTTCCGAAAAACCGACGCAGGGTATCGGGCAAGCCTGGCAGATACACTTAGACGATCCCAGTACCCACGCAGGACCCGGCATGGCGTTGAATTACGGACCGAGACCCTCCCAGACGGCGACGAACGTGGGCTTGACGCACGACTCTTCGGCAACGAAGATGCGTGACAAGACACTGGCTTCCGGTATCTCGTTGTCCGTGGGGACCGGTCTCTCAGTTCACCAACAGCCGTCCGTCCAGAAGAACAATCACAGGAAAGAAGTGACAACACCCAAGCCTACCACGTCGACCACAGAGTTCCAGATCGGCGTGGGTCTCTTCGTGCGGCCACCCGTCGTCAGCGGCAGCGACAAAAACCAAGGAACTCACGTTCAGCAGACCACAAAGAAACCGGAGCCACAGTTCATCGACCTTACTGCGGGCCTAGATGGTCTCCCAACGAAAGACAAGGGCCATAACCCAGCCAACCCAGTACCACCGGAGAGACCTGCGCCAGGACCGGCTTCGGAACCTTCCTGGCGTCCAGGGACTGCGCCACCTCCTAGCATAGTTTCAGCACCGGCTCCCGAGATCGCGTCCAAGCCGGTACGAAAGCCCGCGTCAGAATACTCAGAATTTGAAGCTGTTCCTCCTCCCAGTGGACCTGTTGTTGTCCATCAAGACAGAAACAATGAAAGCGCGTTCATTCCAATAGTACATCAGGGCACAAATAAAACTACATTCATTCCTGTAGTCCACCAAAATACAAATAATGAAACTTCTTTCATTGCGGTAATTCATCCAGACAGAGACAACGAAACTAAATTTATTCCGGCCGTCCACCAAGACGGAAGCAATGAAACTGTCTTCAGTCTTGTCGGAGGGACGCGCGAGGGACATGAACTCAAGAACCCCGAGATGAACATCACCTCCATCTCCATTTATCAGACGGTGAGCACCAGCAGCGGAGACCACTCCGAGGTGCACTCGGTCATCTACTCGGGCGGACAGAACTCCGGTGGCATCGCCAAGTTCATCTCCGGCGACTTGCCTTCCAAGCCCGGCGCGTACGACTCCAAGTACACGCCCAATGACGAGAAAGGTGAGTGATCTTTTGTCAGCCCTCCGCTCTGGGTAGCAAATGTGAAGGGGGAAACGGCAACTGACCACAAGGCTGGGGCATGCTTAAGTTCAACGACTGTCCACTGCTGGACGCCTCATATCGTCGGGTCAAGAGCTGATACATGTGATAACAACTGCGTGAATCAAACTCTGCTGAAGTATATTCTCACTTTTTGTTTGTGGAGTTAATGAAGATGTCAATAATTAAATACAGAAAGCTCAGTACAGCTCTTACAGGGCGAGCCTAGAACTAACGCAACATGCAGCCAAAGCTCACTGTTAATGAAGTGAGTTTTGGTCGGAGGTCTACTCGTGCATATCCAACGCTTCAGAGATATGGAGGTAATGAACGAGGCTTCAGCTCACTTCACAAAGCTTCAGGGCGTCGAGTAGCAGCACGTGACTCACTAAGAAGCTTGGAGCGAGACTGGTTTACATGGCCGACTGAACACTATACACGTTCGTTCTTTCTTTAGCTTGCTTCTCGCCCGACTGTTGAGAGGAGTGTATAGCAGATAACGGAGATAAATGTTGACATAAATCGCATACTCCACACAAACTGTGCATAATGTGCGTTTTAGTGCAATGTACACGGTGTACACTATATGTAACGTACAAGCACGCCATTGCAACAAGGTAATATGACAGGAAGTGCTCTGTTGCACGCGAACGTCAGAGGACGCCACTGTTGAGTCTTCTGACTAACGCGTCACCCCAGGCTCCAGGCTCCTTACGAAGCGAAGCGGTGGTCCAAGTGAGAGAGAGAGACAAATCACGTTTAGTCCCTGGCTCTCTCTCACTCAGTGTGTGACGAATAAAAAACAGCATTATGGAATCGCCAGTAACGTTCCGTACGGCTTTCGGACGTCCCAGGTACCGACTTCTACGACAAAGGCAGCAAGAACGGCGATAAGTTTGGCTACCGGCCTCCGTCGACCACGGCCAGTCCCGCGCTGAAGGTGGTGACGCGCGTGTCGTACAGCGTGGTCACCAACGCGCCCCTCACCAAGGAATCCGTGCACGAAAACGACATCACCAAGCACGGAGAAGGCAACGGGCTCAGCGGCGACTCCGCAGTGGACCACACGTCAACCACACCCCTCGTCGTGCCGACGACGTCGAAGCGCGGTAAGCGAAGCTCACTCCTCTACTCTGCAGGTGTCTCGTTTCCGTTGCGTTTATAAGGCCACGATGCAATGGATGGCTTTTATCGAATGACCCTTTGATGCATTGCTACACATTCTAGTTAGGGTTGTATCATGCCGGTCAGGCAGTTGCTGGGGGAAGTTGCCCTCCCGGAGAAATGCAGGCTAGTGAAGGTGAAAGAGAGGTTCATGGTCTCGGCACGGCTCTGTAGATCTGAGAAGTATACAGCTGGGGGGGGGGGGGGGGGGGAGGCGTAAGATACAGCCGGGTTATTATTGGTGCTCGAAGGATATGGGTCTGAACCAAACAAGAGAGCCTGCATTTTACGTACGAGACCTATTTTCCGGGTCTTCTTTTCTTTCTTTTTTTCACAAGTAAGACAAGAGTAAGGTATGCATGTAAAAAAAATGCACGTCTCTTGACTTCTCGCAGACTGCGACTACCTGAAAGAGATCAAGTGCAAGAGTGGCGAGTGCGTGCCCCACTCGGCTCTGTGTGATCGCCGCCTCGACTGCCGGGACGGCTCGGACGAGCGCAACTGCTGTGAGTGCACGCGCATTGTCCCTACCGCTTTCATTTTCCTTTAGATTGCCAATATTTATTTGTTTCTGATGCCAAGGCAGAACTGGCCCCTTCTTAATCGAAGCGTCAAGTGAAGACGTGAAATACATGCTCAAGTTTGCGGAACTCACTTTCCTCTCTCTCTCTCTCTATCTCTCTCTCTCGCTCGCTCGCTCTCATTCTTGGACCTACGTCGCAAGGAGCAACCCAGGCTGAAGTGTGCTGCAGAGAAAGTCTTCCACGAGCTTGTAGGTTCACGCTATAAAGAACCAACTGCATGCAGCACAGAGTCGCAATAAAATGAAGTAAAACGCAACAATAATCGGCACGGATGATTGTGTTCGGTCGTTGTAATGTAATTATGGACAAATGTAGACTGAGTAATAACGACGCATTAACAGCTCAGTTCCTCAACAGCGCTAAAAAAAAAGTGCGTCTTTCATGTGTTTCACAATGTTTACGACGCGGTAGAAGGTTTCTTTAGCCTTACTGATGAATGGGAAGACTGCGTCTTCAGTTGTGGAGAACCTTGCAATTACCGAATTGTTCTAATGTTTATTGATACTGAGAGTAATTTTTCTGCGCTGATTTTCATTTGCTCGGTGGAAAAAGCTGCCGTTTTTCAAGTTTTCTGGATGAACATGCGCGAGTGACGCAGCAAATCAGTGTTCTTAAGAAACTTATTTGGTCTCATTTGCTGCCTCTCATTTTTTTTTTCCTTCCAGCTTGCAAGGATTACCTCAAGCACGAACAGTTACAGCACAAAGTTTGCGATGGCATTCTCGACTGTTGGGACTTGGCGGACGAAATTCATTGTCGTAAGCAACCTTCACAACACATACGGCTCGCCGTGGGGCATATGTGTATCCTATACACCCTTTACGACGCTGCCCATTACATACACTGTTTGTTTTCTTTTCGTAGGTGTCACAGTACAGCCCCTTGATCGGGCTTTCTAGCGCATCGTATTTGTGCTAGGGACAGTGTACGCTGTTATGGTACATTTCATTTAGTGCTGCACACGGACGTGAGCTTAGAAGTAAGCGAATCCATGCAACGTATGTCTGCTGCATCAAAGTGGCGGTAGGGATTGTGAGTCAATGACGTGTCGATGCATGCAAGTCGCCGCAACGGTTGTACGAAACTTGATGCACGTGCATGAAAACGTTGCAAATGCACTGCGCTGCCATCAGATGTCTCTGCTCTGGCCACCGTAGTTAATGACATCGCGTTATTATTCCCTGTTCTCTCTTTATTTTTTATTTTTTCCAGCCTGGTGCAGTCCCGAGATGTTCGTGTGCCCCGGAGCCAAGCAGTGCATACCTCAGCACAAAGTGTGCGATGGCCATCACGACTGCCCCTACGGGCTGGACGAAGTTCAGTGCGGTGAGAGAATGGGGAAAAAAGCTTTTCCATCGAAACATTTGTATTCGTTTCTGATGCTTGCACCGCGTGCAGTGTTTCACTTACCGCATACACTAGTGTAGGGGCCGTACTTACTTTTTTCACAGTTCTGGAGAAGTGCGGCCCTTACACGGGACCGAACCATTTGATTCGGTCCCGTCTAAGGGCTGCTACTAGATGGCTTCACTTACTATATGCCGCTACCAGATGGCTCTCACTAGCGGCATATAGTATCTATATAGCATATAGTGCCACTACTAGATGGCTCTCGCCATCTAGTAGTGGCACGCGGAAGTACGCAGCGCGCGAAAAATTCGTCGATGCGCGCGCGTCATCGGGACACCGAACGCAAGTGCTTTTCCCTTGGAAATTTGTTTTTGAAAATTTTTGGGCTGCCAAGATGGTGGGTGCGGCCCTTACACGGGTGCGGCCCTTACACGAGTTTATACCGTAAATACGTTTGTTTGATATGCGGCCTAATTCGTCTGCATTCGCGTTCGGTATGTCAAAGTTCACAGGCAGTTTTAGCATGGTTCGTAGACGTGTTTCAATTCGCTGAATACCGGAACAATGGAGATTAGCGTGCATGGGCTGGTGGCGCCGATCGGTTCCACTTACGACAACAGGAACGCACGAGCTGTAATCTCAACGACCACATTTTCGGACAAGCTAAAGCTCTCATTGAATTCCAATTCAAGGTAAAGACCACCAAATGGAAGCACACTATGCAGTAACCAACTGAATGGGCCAGGTAAAAAGTGCCTTACACAGGCTGGCCGACGTTTCGATAGATAGACCCATCTTTTTCAGAGACGGCTTTGTCGTTTTTGACGTGTAGTGTAGTGACCTGACGCTATCGGAACTTTGTTGGACGTACGGCGATATGTGGTGTATGTCCGAAACTGGACGTATTGACGTTCGGGCGTATAGCGCTGTCTCACTATCTATGCGTGCGTTAGGCTGCCGAACCTCACACACCGTCGACGCTGGCACGCAGTGGGTCTGGTGGACGAAGAGGAAGAGGCCACGTCCATGTCCTCGGGCCAGGGCTACCTGCAGCTGAAGCGCAACGGCATCTGGGGAAAGCTGTGCGTCGACCGGTTCCCGCGGTACCTGAGCAACGGCACCTGGTCCCTCGGGGAGATCGGACACGCGGCCTGCAACACCCTTTCTTACAGGTCGGGCGTCGTCACGTGACGTAATGGAATACACATCGGATGATCTGCGCGGTGTGGCAGAGTGCCCGCAGGACGGCATCCGTCTTAGATTTGCGCTCAGCAGACAGTGCTGCGTCATGTCCTACAGCAGACGTGACGCAGCACTTAACACATACCCTGAGGCACAAGGGTACCTGGATGCCAGTTACAGAAATACTCAAATTTTTCGTACTGAAACACGCAAAATGGGTTAGTTTAGTTCGGGATACCGAATTGTGATATGTCAAGCCTTGCAAGTACTTTCGGGTCGACACATCGCAAAGGCTTTAAAACAATTTATGGGGTTTTATGCGCGAAAAACACGATCTGATTATGAGGCACGCCGTAGTGGGGGAACTCCGCAATAATTTGGACCACCTGGGGTTCTTTAACGTGCACCTAAGTCTAAGTACACGGCACACTGTAAAGGCTAAGCTTGGCAGTTATCATTAAGGATTGTTATCTAGAATATTTGAATAACTTTCAACTTTTATCTAGCCGCTCTTATAGCACAATAGATTTCGTAGAAATAGATGCAATTGTTGATTGATTGATTGATTGATTGATTGATTGATTGATTGATTGATTGATTGATTGATTGATTGATTGATTGATTGATTGATTGATTGATTTTACCGTGTCAAAGCAACAACTCAGCTGTGAAGTAACGCTGCACTCTTGGAGTGCGGATGTACTTCTGCTAAATGGGGTTATTTAACATGCGCCCAAATCTGAGTACCCTTATTTAGTCCCGCTTAATTATCGTCAGTACGACAGCTACATTTTCGCTTGCAAACATGTTCGTTTGTGCATACTAGAGTTACTGTATGTGCTACCAAAATACCTTTGGTAGCATATAGAGTAACTCTAGTGCACACCACAGGTGCATTTACCATTCACGCTCCTGTGAAGCTGCGTGTGTGGGGCCCTGTGGCTTCGATCGTCAACCTCAGGTCGCTTTCAACAGCTTAAACGCTGGCTTCCAACATCGTCTGATATTCCATGACGTGAACAATAATAATAATTATTATTATTATTATTATAATATATGGGGTTTTACGTGCCAAAACCACTTTCTGATTATGAGGCACGCCATAGTGGAGGACTCCGGAAATTTCGACCACCTGGGGTTCTTTAACGTGCAGCTAAATCTAAGTACACGGGTGTTTTCGCATTTCGCCCCCATCGAAATGCGGCCGCCGTGGCCGGGATTCGATCCCGCGACCTCGTACTCAGCAGCCTAAAACCATAGCCACTGAGCAACCGCGGCGGGTATTATTATTATTATTATTATTGTTAGTAGTAGTAGTAGTAGTAGTAGTAGTAGTAGTAGTAGTAGTAGTAGTAGTAGTAGTAGTGTTTAAAGATTGTTCCTTTCAGTAATTGTTTTTTTTTTACTTATGTACCCCTGCCGTCTTTTTTTTATGTGTGCGTGCGCCAGCAATAAGACCTCAGTTTTTTTTTTCTCGGCACGGTAAATAAATGATTAATTGATCGATTATCATTAATATTATTTACGATGCACAGACCGCTAGCTGTCTAGCAAGACTTACTTATGCTTCCCATCTCGAATTCTCCGTTATCTTATCGACATTTAGAACGCAAACTGCAGAGGGAGCGAAAATTGACAGACACATAAAAAATAATAGCATAAGATAAAACAAGATAAAAGCACGAACCAACTAGCCCAGCAACGAATAGCGACAAGTTCTGTGTCACTTTGTCCCATACAACAACGCAGTACAACTGCCGCACGATTATCGCGGTTCAAGCCCGCTTTTTCCTTGTTTACAGGAAAGTTCTCGCCATCCGGAGATCGAAGGACAAGAAGCACGACGACGGCAGCCGCTACTTTGAGATGAGGCACGAAGACGACGAGAAGTCGAAGTACGTCACGGTTTTTTGCCAACCAACCTTAGCGGAGCGTTTTCATTTGGGAGACAGATTCTGTCGGGACGTGAACAAAAAAAAAAGGATGTCTTTAGATTTCACTCTTCTAAAACAGTAATTCGAATGCTGTAGGGAGACCAACTCCCTTGTCAGGTACCGACAAACGCTTACATCATGTCTCCCATATTTTTTTTCTTTTTCTTTTTTTTTTTAGCGTGTTCTGATGAGAGAAGTATGGCAACGGTTTACTCTCAAACTTCATTAGCGAAGGTCCTCTTTTGGGAGGTCTTCGGTGGTCGGCTCCGGACCACCGCTAGTTGCACTTCGTCATGGCCTAAGTAAACAGAGTTCCGCCTAAATCATTGTCACGGAGTCGTTTATACATGATTTGCAGAGCAATCAATGTGTTAACGTCAGTCTGCTAAAAGCGCTATTCTTTATTGCTGCGAAGAGACGCAGAAGTGAACGGCGCGGCAAATTTCGCGCACCTCGATTTTCTTTTCTTTTTTTTTTTCGTTGTTATTAGGATGCACTGTAGTTTCATACATTAGGATTTATACGATAGATTATTGTTGCTGTCCTCGAAATACTTAAGGCTAATCTTCATACCTTCTTTTTTAAATATCAATTTGTTTCTTTTTATTTGTTTTTAATTTTTTGTGAAGACTAAATATAGCGCATTTAGTATCGTGGCAGCGAGATGCCTAACCGGTGTGCCGAGGCTTGAGTCCAGTCTCAAAAGACAAATAAAAGAAACATTGCAGCAAAACAGGACGATAAATTCCTCATTCATACCAGGAATCTAAGTATTATTATTTTTGCCCAAACAGTTCTCTTTCTTTTTCTTTCTTTCTTTCTTTCTTTCTTTCTTTCTTTCTTTCACTTGATGTGTGTTACCACGAATCGACACGTACGACGGTAAAGTGCGAGGATGTTTAACTCTAATTATTGCAATTCTTCCCATTACAGCATCGCTCTCATGTACAAGGAGACGGACTGCCCTAGAAAAGAGGTGCTACACATCAAGTGCTCAACTCTTGGTAAGAGAATTTGCCGAGATATCCAAACCGCGTTGGGTAACATGTCAATGGGATCGAAAGCTAATGGGCTAGCTGGGTGTGGGTCGATGCTGATAGCCGCTGATCCACTGCGACGGGTTGCTGTCAGCAGTGGATCAGCGGCTATCGATCCTGAAAGAATCGTTTCTTTAAATGGGTGGTCTTAACAATAGGAGTGATTGGCCTCTGCTGTGTGTCCCAGCTAACGTAAGCTAAGCTGTTCAACGGAAAAAGAATATATTAAAAAAGACATGGTGAATGATACAACTTTAAGACATATGGTGTTCAGTCATCAGACCTCCGACGACCAAACACTCTAGGTCTTAAAATTGTATCTTTCACCGTGTTTTTTAATCTTGCTTTTCTTTTTGTTAACCAGCTTGGATAACGTTAGCTGGGGCACCCTATATAGTTGGTACAGATCCACAGCTTTCGTTAGCGAGAATTCAAAATACAAACACAGACCACAAGGCGATGTCCATGAGCGCACGCCGTCTTTCTCCATGACGTCTCCGAATGTGTGGCTTGAATTCGCGCTAACAGAAGCCGCGCTAAAGGTGTTCGCAATCGTGTTGAACCACCCCGCCCACAGCCGTGGGCCGTGTGACAAAGAACACCGAATTGGATTTTTAAGGAACGATTACTCGCAATGTGTGGACTATAGTATATGTCATAATAGTGTGTAACCATCAGTATAGGTTTGCAGTTATCTAGCCTCACTGACCCGGAGGAAAGCTTGGGCTGATTGGCGCAACATTAGGAACGATAGAGCAGCCCGAGAGACATCGACGAAGGGAAGACGCAAGACACATAGATGCGCTAACAACTCCACTCTGAAGTTACCCTCGCGCAGATTAGCAGGCCAGATACTCCCCTTTCCTGCCGACCTCTCTGCCGTTTCCAGTCAGTAAACTTCTTTCTTCCACTATGAAGTATAAAGGTTATAAACAGGGATAAGGTGCCTCGGAAAGGCCAGCCTTTCTGAGGCACCTTATCCCTGTTTATAACCTTTACACCACAGTGCGTTATTCCATCTGTCAGCCCCTTTCTTGATTTTTTATTTCCACTATGAAGCGTTAGTTAGTCAGCGCCTGTATCTGGGTCTTGCATCTTCCCTTCGTCCATGTCTTTCAGGCTGGTAGTCTTTAGTAGTGAAATACTAAAGCGCCAAACAGACGACACAAGAATAGACACGGACGAGCGCTTGTCCGTGTTTCTCCTTGTGTCGTCTGTTTGGCGCTTTAGTACTTCACTATCATGCACCAACTAGCCCAACAAAGAGTTCTGCTAGTCTATAGTCTCACGAAAGCAATTCATTCCTAGTCTCTCGAAAACAATGTGAGCGTTTCATTTCACGCTGACTCAAGTGGGGTACTTGTGGTTCGCGTTCGCAGAGTGCGGCATCCGCCCGCTGGGCACGTCGCTGCGGCAGCGCATCGTGGGCGGCCACAGCTCGGCTCCGGGCTCCTGGCCCTGGCAGGTGGCGCTGTACAAGGAGGGCGAGTTCCAGTGCGGGGCTGCACTCGTCAGTGACCGCTGGCTCGTCACTGCAGGACACTGCTTCTACAAGTCAGTCTGCCCGCGGTGTTTGTCTGTCCGGTTGCCTATAGCACCTCGTAGGCCTGTCAGCATTACATTCTATTTGGCATTAATGTCCTTACGAGGTTGTCTGACCTACTGAACTAAAAACAATGCCCACGAAGGGAACGGCTATGAAGAATAAAGTGCAGTGATGGAATTGGGAAATTCGCCGGTGTACCATGGGCACCGTTGAAGTAGTAAAGGTATAGCTTGAGTTTTCTGGGGAAAAATAAATTGTGATGAAGTTGATGATAACAAGCCCAAATGAGCAGAAACTCGTACATAACATTTACTTGAACACACGCGGCAAAAGTGTCAGTGAACTACCGTTGCGCTTATCAAATGGGTGTTAAAACCACGCGGAATCTTTGTTGCGAGCCTTTAACAGAATGACTACAGAAATTGAAGAAACTAGCATCCCACCTCGTGTTACTTAAGGAAAGCGAACTTTCGTAGCGTAGCACAAAGGCCATTAGTCATTCAAGCACGCGAACTTTTATTTCTCCCCTTTATTCTTTCCCAACTTTTACCCTTCTGACAGCACGCTGACGTCCCACTGGGTGGCACGGATGGGCATGCTTCGTCGCGGCACCGAGATGCCTTCCCCATTCGAGGTGGTGGCGAGCATCTCGCACGTCGTCATCCACCCGGAGTACGTGGACAAGGGATTCGCCAACGACATCGCGCTGCTCAAGCTGGACAAGCCCGTAGACTTCAGGTAGCTTTTCTTTCTGTTTTCCATCTCTTGCGCCGGCGATCGATTAATGATCCACGCGCGCCACGTCAACGAGACCAAAGGTACGATGGCGAGAGAAGAAAAATAAAAAAAAAAAGAACGGTGTGGCAGTGGGCACCGTGTCTGCCTTGTTGCTTTTCGAGCAGCTGAAGTATGAGAAGAACACATTGAGTGGCTATAGTTCATTCGCAGGGGGCCACTGCGCGAATGCAAAAGAAAAGGAACACCACTCAAGAAGCAACACAGAAACAGTGTAAGCGCAGACTACCCTCTCAAGTCACCGCTTAGACTATTCCTATGTGTATTCCTGTGAAGTGTCCTTTCCTTTGCATTCGCGCACTAATTCCCTACTGTAGTCACCTGAACTATCCCACCGCCAAAGATAAGAACAGATGATATTAGGCAAACGAGGCGTGATTGAGTGGAGAAGAGGAACTTGCGAAATAAAGATAGGACTGTTCATGCAGAATATGCTGCGTAAATGATATCTTGAGATATTGTCAATGTTACGACCACGGCCTTACGTCGTTTTAGTCCCAGCTACTGTGATAATGAGAACATGCATACTCGACTGATATACTACGAACGGAGATGGTGCTGCTCATCTCGTGGTTCTTGGATGTTGACTGCGCCCACAGTGCACAGACTTCCTCTCGAGTCGCCTGGCGCAATAGTACATAGAAGGGCTTGGATGCTGAATCGGTGAACGGACCTTGTTTCTTTCCAGTGATTACATTCGACCCATCTGCTTGCCGAGCGACGGTGAGACGGAGAGGCCGAGACACACATCGTTCTGCGTGGCCGTCGGATGGGGAAAGCTGCTCGAAGTGGGACGCCTGTTTCGTAAGCGTTCTTCTTCATCTTCCCGTTTCCGGACAGCGTTTCCAGTTAGAGCTTATCGTCTTTTTTGCTCTTGTTTTTTTTTTTTATCGCTATACGGAGTATCAAGGGAGGAAAGTAAGACGAATATGACGATACTTCATGTGTGTTTTATCCATGCCTGTGTTTCTGTCTCTGCTTTATTTCTGCGCTATTTTCGCACAGCGATTTCTCTCTTCGCGTTGATTGTCGCACTGAAGACGAATGCGAGAATTCCTAAGAAAGGAGATTTTTTGGTGACCAAAAACACCCCCGTTGTACTCAGTCTAGTATGGTGAAAGAAAACTGAGGTTCACGGAAAGATAGGAGATTTGAAGTAATCCACTCGGGTCGAACGAGCGATTCCTCAGGCTGTAGCCAACTTTTTGACAAGCGAACTTGTCGTTGGCTACAACCTGAGAAACCGCTCGTTCGACCACTGTTGAATACATCAGTCTAAGACGTGCTCACTCATATTCAACTAACCCTTGAATAAATGCGCCTCACATCGCCTGGATAAAATTGAACAGCCACGCGAACAGAATGACACGCGAAGCGCCAAAAGAGCGTGTCGTTCGCAGTGTCAAATTCACCTTCGCACTTGCCATGAATAGCCAAACACTGTGTCGGGTGCTGGTTTCTACTAAAATGGCGACGTCTCCGTATCTGCGCACGTGCAGCGGACACGCTGCAGGAGGTGCCGTTGCCGGTGCTGACGACCGAGGAGTGCCGCCGGAGGACGCTCTTCCTGCCGCTGTACAACATCACGGAGAACATGTTCTGCGCCGGATACGAGAGGGGAGGCAGGGACGCCTGTCTGGTGAGTGCGCGAAGATACAGACTGCACGAAACTACAAGGATAAAAATCTCACTTGACCGGAATAGCCGAGTTAAACTATGCTTTCGAGCACAAAAGTATAATAAATAAACAAACAAATAAAGATTGATTGATTGATTGATTGATTGATTGATTGATTGATTGATTGATTGATTGATTGATTGATTGATTGATTGATTGATTGATTGATTGATTGATTGATTGATTGATTGATTGATTGATTGCCACAGCTCGACATCTGCCCAGTACTTGCAAGCGCTTCACTATATTCGGTGCAATTCCTTCACCATACGGGAGTGTTTTTCCAAAGGTTCCGTTATACCCGAGCTTAATACTTCTGCACTTTCCAAAATATCCAACGCATGTTTGTATACGTTGGATTGGCTTTACTGACGTCGGCGTCCGGCTGCATGTTCCGACGGCCTGGTCATGCCGCCGCATCGGGGCGGCGATGCAGGCTGCTTTACTGACTGTCCTCTAGCTAACATTTGGTGTCTGAGTATTTTACGCAGTTCCTTAGCACTTTACGGGGGCGAGTGATTACCTCTACGCTACTTGCGAAGAAGCCAAGTTCAGGATAATGTAACGATTCTCTGATTGCCATTGTCCTTTTCGCATTTCGCCAGCATTTGAAGCGGCGCTCCATCCACCGTAGCGGTGGATGACAAAAATAAGAAAAGAAGGAGCGGTGAGTGAGTGAGTGAATAAACTTTATTTCGGAGACCAAGCTATTGATGCCCGAATGTGGAGTAAAATAAAAAATAGAATCTAAAGAAAAGCTGTCTTCTCCGCAATACGAGTTCGTGTGGGGCGAAGCCCGCTTTAGCGGCTATTTTCTTCATGCACCATGTGAAACTTAACGTGCGTATGTTTACGGAAGCGAGAACGTTGCCATAGCAACGGCAAGCGTCGTCATCGATAAAAACGAAAAAACAATCCTCTCGTCTCTAACCGAGGCCTTTTCGATTCCCCTAAGCCGGGCGGCTCTTCCGAATGCGCCAATAGAGCAGCGGCTGCGTCACGTGCTCAGAGGATGTGTACCGCACGCTGTACGCTGCTGACGATAGCAGAATCCATTCGTCGAAGTATAGCAACGTGACCGGGAAGGCCTTCACGGCTTCGTGTGCCGGATGGCTCTCAAGCTGCGGGCTTACGTCCTGTTCTGCCCCGCTGTGCGCGTCGTCTTGCCTTGCGCTGCTCTTTGGAATGATTACGCAGTGACTGACGTGCCTATAGTACAGATAGTAGATTACTGAACTCCGATGAAAGGCGGTGCTTCGGTTGAGCACTCGCCGGCAGGTGTCATAAGGGTCGATGATCCGGCTGCAGCCAACGTCGTCCTCCTCCTCCTCCTCCTCCTCCTCCTCCTCCTCCTCCTCCTCATCATCATCATCATCATCATCATCATCATCATCATCATCATCATCCTGCCTGTTGGGATCTGCTAATAGACAAGGCGTGCTTTTCTACACAGCGCCATATTGCCACGCGTCGTTGCTTTACCTTTTCCGAGTGTTAGTTTTCACTGGATTATCGCTGTTATCAAGTTGCAGCTCGGCGCAAAATGCATAATTTATTGAACGCAGTCGCGATTTCTGTGCCAAAGGAGGCGTGTATATGACCGGATTCGACGACCAACGACTGTGCTCGCCACTTATCGTTGCAACTTCAGGGTTGCTTGTTTTTTTACGGCCACGGGTTCGCCCAATAAAGATTTAGATTTGAAATTGAGAGCACTAGCAGTGTTTGATTTTTCAGTCCCTACAACGCGCAAAATATGAAATAATGCGCGCGCAAGTTAATTTTGTAAATACAATATAGTTGAGTCAAGTTTGTTGGCTGTAGTTGAACGGCTCTTGCAGTGCGGTTTCGTTGGAACATCCTCTTCGCTAACGGGAGTTGTGTTCCTGAACCATCATTTTTCAGGGGGACTCTGGAGGACCGCTCATGTGCCAGAAGGTGGACGGCCGGTGGTCGCTGGTCGGGGTGACCAGCAATGGCGACGGTTGCGGACGTCCGGGCAGGCCCGGCGTCTACACCAAAGTGATGCGCTACTTGCCCTGGATTCACAACACCATGGGTGCGTACTCCGCCACCAAGGCGCGACCTCTTTGTTGCTAACACAAATGCGCGACCAAGACTCGTAGCCAGAATGCGAAATTGAAAGATACCCAGTATAAAGCAATGTCAGTGGTCAATGATGGCTAGGGTGGGTCGAATCGTGTCAGTGGCTCAGCTTTGAAATGCGAGATGACCATACGTGGTGGAATGTCAAGTAAGTCCTGCCGCTGGGCGTCCTGGAAAGTTTACAACTGGGAAAGACGAAAATCTCGTTGTATAGTATGTACCAAAACTTTCGACGCCATGTTGGATGTCACCAAAGCTACTGATGGACCGTGTAGTGGCGCACCTCTGACATATACTTCTGGCTCTGAACACGGCGAAGAGTCATAGGACAAGTGCCCATGTCACACTCCAGACAACGCCACCGACTATTTGTACGCGGCGCGTACTGGCAGCCATGCTGTTAAGGTTAACTTCGTGCCACCAGATGTAACATAACCTCGGAATGCAAGCATACCCCGGAACTTAATGCGCACTGTTTGGCTAGTTATTTCTTGATTATTCGTACCGCACTAACCGGAACACAACCACAGTGAAGCATAACAGGACAAGCGTGATCCCGTTGTCCTCGCTGTGGTGTTGTCCATGGTTATCGCGATACACACTGTAACGTACCACGCAGTGTGAGCGAACCACGGAAATCTATAACCCAATCATTATTTGCGCTGGCCAATTGACATTCGCAGAGAGCAATCCGTCACCCAAGCCACCGAGCGTGTGCAAGGGGGTGCGCTGCCGTCTCGGACGTTGCATCACCCAGGAACATCTGTGCGACGGCACCAAGGACTGCTTCGACGGTCGCGACGAGGAGGACTGCCCCATCGGCAGCGGCTGAAGTCGTCGATCGCCATCGAGTAGCAACCTGAGTTCGACCGTCGTGGTTTCGTTGCAAGGGCTCTTGCTTTTTTTGGCCAAACTTGCACTGTGATAGATACACCCCCCTCCCCCTTTCTTTCTTTTCTTTTTTTTATTCCAAAACTCCCGTGTTGTGTGCCGTCGTGTATAGTCCTCGTTCCAGTCTTCGTCGTCCGTGGGCATTGTGTGTCTTCGGTGTCGCGTCCCCGCGTCGTGGTATTACTACAATAGTACGGGCGTCCACACTTTTGTCCAGAAAACGCTTGGACTGTGCGCTAAAGAGCAAGTAAATCGATATCTTTGCGCTGCTGCTCGGTTTGCGAGGTATTAGAGAGTTTTTGCGTACCGCTACCGCACTACCGAAACCGTTCCTGCAACCTGCGAGTTTTGAACGTGCCGTATAACTAAGCTACGACAGCTGCACGACTTAGCTATGCGGATATGTGACAGGTTGCGGAGAGAGTGAAGGTGGAACGCTAACGGTATGCTAAAGCTCACTAATGCTTTTGAGCAGCGCTAACCACATGGACGTGGTGGCCACATAGTATTCACTCCGGTACCTCGAACCTCCTGTGCTACTTGCTCTGCAGCGCAGCGCTCCAGCGTTTTCTACAAAACATTCGTGGATGTCCGTACGCACTTGTGTGTCAGGAAAACATCGTGCTACTCGGTGCCAACTGCTGCAGGAACGCTCATGAAAAGAAAAAATAGAGTGCGCGACCTCAGCCCGTATACCCCACCTGAAGGCTTTCTGCGTGTGTGTTGGGGGAGATTTCTCCCAAGGGACCGATGATATCAAGGGTACGAGGGGGCGCCGTACGTTTTCCCAAGTGCGAGTCATCACCACCTCTCATCTTGTGCGTCAAAGCTAATTCAATGTCAGCATGATCTCCGCTCTAACGTACGTACACGTGTGATGCTGGGTAACTATACACTGCACTATACTAACTGTACTGCGTCGTTTGGCGAAGCCAAGCGTAGTAACGCGTTTTAGGCTGCGCGAGTACGCTCGAAAGCTAAAAGTTGTGCGCGGCGGGAATGGTGCGCGATTAACCAATGTTGTAACAGCTTTAACAGCTGTCGTAACAGCTTAGAAACAAATTGTGCGCGGTCCGGTTCAAACGATCTTTTGAACGCATCATCTGAAAGTCGCTAACTTGAAATCGTGTCGTGTTACATGCACGACGCCAGTACGTCCCGCTTCCCCCCTAATCCATCATGACATATTGTGTGCCCAGGCGATAGCATAGCCACCCGCGCATCTTCACAGGTCGCCACATGCTCCTTGCTATATATAGCGTCCTGCTGAAAGTCGTCACCGCTAACTCCACATGTGCATCGTTTACAACGCTCGCTGAACGCATCATTCACATAACACTTGTGTCGAACACGGAAAACTCATCTTCGAGAGCAGCTAAACAAGGTAGGGAAGCGCAGAGCTCAATGAACAAAAAACAAAAAAAAAACATCACGTTGCATTCCATATCGCTTTCCCTCTAGTCAGCCCGGGGCAACCCACTCAAACTTAATCACTAGGCTCACTTAATTTATGTGTTCACCTTTCAATTAAATGGTCCGCGTAAAGGTATGAATGTGTTTTGTATGTTTCTGGTGTCGCCGTGATGTGTTTGAATAAAGCAAAAATGTGGTGACTGCCAACTGCGACTTGGTTTTCTGCGCCGAAGGTCACAGAAAAAGCGATAATCGGGGCCATTATTCACAAAGCAGCTCATACAATAGAGCTGCTCTTCGTAAGAAGGTTCGTGAAAAACAGACGCCGGAGAACCGTTATAGCGAACATATTATGAGCGTGGACGGCCAGCCAACGACAGCTCTTACGAATGAAGGGCTATGTGAATTAGGCGTTATGGCCAGTTATTTACAGACAGTTCGTGCGATACAGTGGTTCGACAAAAAGGGTTCGTATAAAGATTAGGCTTGATATGGTGAACGATGGCTTGTAGGAGATTTCGCCGCTACACTACAATGCATCCTCAAGTCAGACGCCTGTTGACGTCATGCACGTTTCGCGGCTGAAGCCATACTTCGCTGGTAATTCTTCGCCTGCCACGCGCCCAGACGGCGCTTCGCCACCCGGGGGTCCTGTTACGGAAGGATGAAAGAAGAGAGGACGAAGAAGATCGGAGACGCTGGCTGCTGCATGTTGTTTTCTTCTTTCTATACTCGCAACGTCGCCGTAACATATTGATGAAGGAGTGCACTTGAAATAGGCACGTTCACGCACGCATGAAAAAGGGCATACACAGGAGCTAGACTTCAACTACAGTAGCTGCAGTAGTAGCAGTAGTTGCAGTCCAACGCCTTCGTATGTCCTTTTTCATGCGTGCGTGAACGTGTCTATTTCAAGTACGCTGCTTCATCCATATCGTGGCTCACCAACATGCACATATAAAGTAAAGAATAGGCGCCAGCCAATCTTTACAGCGAACATATGTTATTAGCGTAGGCCGCCTGCCGATGACATTTCTTACGTATGAAAGACTCTGAATTAAACCCTCATGGCCATGTGTTCATAAGCCAGTTCCTATATACACTAAAGCTGCTCCCAATAAGAGATACCAGCTAATCGTAATACCGAACAGTAAGTATACCGAACGTAGCCGGCCAACGAGAAACATGTCAGTTCACAAAGCTTTTGTTCAAAAGTGTTCTTATCTTCACCATTGGACGGCAGCCTTCGCTAATAATGTGCTCAGCATCAGGATTGTCTTGAACTTTCTCTTACGAATATTTATAGCATGAGCTGTGTGTGTGTGCGTGCGTGCGTGCGTCCAGAGTAAGTGACAAGCCGAACATTTGACAAGCAAACAAGCTATATTTCCGAACGGCACTTAACCTGTCGTGGAGTCTTGCTGCCCTCTCTTGTCTCGTAGTCTCGAGACAATGCGTCCCCAAGTCGTCAACTGTGCTATTCTGAACGCTATTGTAAACATCGGGGCATCAACTAACGAAGTTCTGCACAATGATGATCAACTCACAGACACCGAACTCGGAACTACGGTCGCATGCACGAGCTATAGCCTCCTACGTTTTTTCAATGCCTGCCGAATCGCTCCGCACTGCGTGAGAGCCATTGGTAGAGCGCGGCGGCACCATACTGTATAGAGCGATTTTCCGTAAGCTGAATAAACGCGTGATGTCACTGGCATTGCGATCCGAGTTGTACGTGAAAAATCTAAGGGTATACGGGCGAAGATCGAGTGCGCGTTTTATTGATTTGTTGCAGTAATTTCATATACATGATCATGCTCCACGCATTCCACTGTAAGGAAATCGCGTAATTGACGCGGGAGAGAAGTGTCGTAGACGGCGCGCCCAAGCAGCCGTCAATTCATACTTTAATATATGAAGAACACCAACACGTCTGCGTGTTGCAGGCGACAGACGTTGTACGCACTGTAGCAGACGTCTGCTTGGTAGGTAGTGCCATGTGGATCGTTTCGAACTGGAATATAGGTTCCCCTTTGCTCAGCCCCGAGAAATTGAAGTTGGCCGAGAACAAGTCGCTTATAGACACGCAGCCATCAAGGCATCTTAAGGACACGTCCAGAGACTCTAGACGGTACCGAAGTATGCTCAAGCATACTTCGAGCATACCTCCTACATTTTTCCAATACCAGCCCAGTGATGCCCAAACCGGGGGTCACTGAGAGGGCGCCACTTTCCCACGTAGTTGGACACAGCTTATGGAGAGCGCATGGTTCGGGTGACGTCAACTATCGTTCCTGGGCACGTGATCGCACATCACGCAGAAGGCAAGAATCGGGCATGCGTGGCGGCTGTAGCGCCCAGCTAAAATTCTCCATGCTCTAGCGGCAACAGTGGTTAAATGACTGGTAATGTGGTGCCAGTAATACTTGTGGCTGGGCTAGTCTGTTCATAGTCAATATATTTTTAAACGATAAGTAGGTTAGAGCTCAGACTAACTTAATTAAACAACAATTATAAATATTCGTGTATCGTTTAAAACGATAGCTATTAGCTAAGCTGAAGAAATCGGACGGCTTTAAAATATTTTTGTAAGGCGAAGCGATCAGTGCTGCTGCATGTTCAAACCGCTTGCAGTCGTCGCTACACAATTTCGCTCCCACGCGGCCATCCGCGAGATCCTGCGGCTGCCACAGATGACACCTTTGCATACAGAATTGCGTTTCAGTTTATTAAACGGCAACGCCGTCGCCACTATGAGCAGCGGTGAACGCATGGGCTGCGTCACTGCAGGAACGAAGAGGACGCCTTCCACAGACAGGCACAGGCGTCATCGCGCGCACCGGCCCTGCAGCTGCCGGAGGCTGGCGCGCAGAAGGCGACGCTCGGCTATCGCCGTCGAACACCGCCATGTCGCCAAATTCGTCATCCCGTCACGTCTGATTCGCCGAAAACGCAGACGTGGCGGAATTGGAAGATTTGCCCGATTTGCCCCGCGCGCTGGGGCGGCACCAGACATGGGTCACGGCGCGGGCTCACGGTCTTCGCACGGAGCCCATCAGGAAGACGATGCCCGTCTGCCTGGGCCCGACGAGGAACATGAAGGGCCGGTTAACGGCGAAATGGGTGATGTTGCCCATCCCGGGCCCGCCCCCGGGTACGTAGTCGGTCCCAGGAGCCGTGGACACCACGCCTTCTTCGTTCACGTCCAGAAAGGCGCCGTGGAAGACGTCCCACAGAGCGGGGCTCCCGCTCTCGAAGATGCCCGAAAGGTTGGCCCGCCTCGTGAACAGCTCGCGGACGCCCATGGCGCCCAGGGCGTCGCGCAGCCTCAGGCTCTGCTGCACCACGAACTTGGGCAGCTTGAGCATCACGTTGGGCTTCTCGCGCAGGCCGTGCAGCAGGTCCGACAGGAGGGCCGCGGTCAGGTTCTGCTCCAGGGCGCGCAGCCCGCCCATCTCGTCGGGGAGGACGAATATCATCGCGGTCTTCCCGCCCAGGTGCGGCATCTCGAGCGCGGTGGCCTGCAGCTGGTCGCAGTGGGACATGGCGAACGAGTGCATCTGCGTCATCATGTCCACGCGCACCACGGTCTCGGAGTCCACGTAGAATTCGTCGGGCCCCGTGAACCCCGGCTGCGTGAAGTCGGCGCGCGGCCTATATATATTCAAGGCTTCTATACGTCAATTATACAATTATACTAGCGGTTCCATAAAAAGAGCACGGGGAGAGGGAGGAGGCGACTAAGTACCATGGCCGTTCCTTTCAACAGGAAAAGAGCGCCTATGCAAGGCTTCTATACGTCAATTATAGTTATCTAGCGGTTACGGTAAAAAGACGACGGGGAGAGGGGGGAGGCGACTCAGTACCATGACCGCTCTTTTCAATAGGAAAAGAGCACCATTTCAGCATCATCTGCCGGGGTAGAGGGAGCCAGACTCGCTACAGGCGTAGGTGCCTTTACAGGTCACAGATAGAGGTTTGAATGAAAAGAACAAATATAGAGAAATTGAAGAGCCTAAAACAGACTTAGTAAAAGACGATTAGCTCAGGCCGGCCAGGCGCCTATTTGTCGCCACCTCGTTTCAAGGGGGATGCCATAACCAACGTTATTAGACTTGGTCAGTAACGTTGGCCATAACCACCTGCCGTCCACGGCTGTATATGGTCACGTATACCACAAGCTAAATGTGCAGTCTAAGGGAGTAGAACGCAGTGCCGGTTGAATCGCACCGATCATACGATCGGTGCGATTCATGGCTGCCCTTAGTGCTACTAAGTCTTCACTCTGTAACAACCTCGACGTACTCAAGACTTCCGACAACGGTTAAAAAATATCACTGCTCTGTACTTCCCAAAAAAATACGTAAAGCCAAGTGATATCTTAGTGAAGAAAAGTCGTACGCCCACCATATGCAGTCATGAATCCTGACACCTTCCTTTCAAACGTTGTCACACACGGCATACTTTTGACGATTACATACCTGGAAGGGCGACTCCCAGGCGCCGCAGAAGTACGCAGCGCTGACCAGTGCCAGCGCCGTGCCGGGGCCGATGCTGTGGGCGGCCAGGAGATCGCGCACCGCGTTGGCGGTGAGCCGGGCCACGCACTCGTTGGCCTCTGCGCGCACCTCGCGGTGGTGCTCGGCGAAGCCCACGGAGCGCACGGTGCCGTCGCCGTACGTGTCGCGCAGGAAGGACAGGTAGCCCTCGAGCACGTGGTACTGCCGGTCGGCGTACATGCGGTTGGTCACCTCGAAGGTGACCTTCAGCGCGCGGCTCGCGGACTGCGACAGCTGCGCGGCGAACTGGCCGTGGACCTGGTCGTCGTCGCTCACGTGAAGCGCCGACGCCAGTTCCTGCAGGTCGAGTTGTGGACGCTATAGCGTCTATGGACGGTACGCGACGCTCGATGAATCTTTATGCGAGTAGGTACGCGTATACATAGGTGCCCGTCTCGCCTCGTTTCCGGCGTCTTCTATAAATATTGCGCGTCTGATGACGGTGGGATCGAACAAAGGACCCCCGGAAGAGAAGCCCGTTGCCCTACCTACTAACGCGATAGCGTTAAGGGCCCCGCGTCGCAGAAAATCCGGCGTCGGCGTCCCGTGTCGACCATCGTCTTGGCAAAAGTAATTTCTAAGCACGCATATCCAACCCCGCAGGCCCTCCATGAAGAGCAAGGAAGTTACTGAATTGAATTTCTCAAGGTAAAATACGTCAGAAAAAATCGTAAAGTACGACTTACACACAAACTGCAGACATGATAGCATCGGATTGTAATTGAATATACGAGAAAACAATTCTCTTACGCGGAGACTCAAAACACAAACCCCTTTTCCAGCGTTTCAACCATTCGTAGAGCGGCCATGGCCTCCGAGATTGGCGAACGCCGGCGCGCGCAAATCTCAAAGGCCACAAAATGGCGCGCCCGGTTCCTTGCAACACCACCAGATGGCGCTCGCCTCCGCCGCATCGCGGCCCGCGCAGGAGGCCGCGTTTCAACCAGAAAGCTCGCTTTCGTGCATTGCGTTCGCCGCCAGCGTTTCCAGGTAAACATCACGGTTACTTTCATGATTGTATAGCGCTAAGTGTTACACTGACACATAGGGGACAAGACGCCGACGTGTCTAGTCCCTTATGTTCGTCAGTGTAACACTAAGCGCAGTACAATCCTGAACGTCCACCAACTAGCCCCGTTCATTACTTAACTAAAAATTATGGTTACATGAGCTGCAATTGCCGGGAAGCGTGAGACGCAGTCAGGGACCCTCCAAATTTTCATGTCACTGACATGTGCATAACTATCTCAGGCTAAGGCCAACTAGCGCTGTGACACTATTACAATATGAGCGCTTGTGCGCGCGCCACAAACACAGGAATGGAATGCGCGAATTGTACAACCTTCGTCACCTGCACACGTCAAAACGAAAAAGAAAGAAAAGCTTGTAAGGCGTTTGTTCGCCGGAGTACCATAGATCAGTGGTCATGTCATCGTCCGTCACAGTTACACAAACGCTCGTCTTACACAAACGTGTTACACAAATGCACCTGCGATACAAAGACGATCTTCGGTTCTTAATCTCGCCCCACCTCAATTGGAGGCATATTGATATCCGGAGTTGGTATACCGGCTCGCCCGGTCATCTACGCTGCTATTCAATGCTCGTCCCGATGCAGCAGCATATAGCAGACCAGCGTGCGCGAGCCGGAGAGAGTGAGGAAACGACGCGATGCACTACTCCCACGTGACCACCTACCGCGGTCACGCTCTCTGACTTCGCGACGCCGTACAGCTCCCGGGAAACTAAGCCAAAGCTGGTTCGCAGAAAGTTGCTTTAGTAGTAAATCATTTAGGGCACTCCGAGTATGGCTGCGGTATTCTTTCTAGGGTTTCGACGTCCAGGACCTTCAATTAACGCAAAAAAAAAATGAGAAGTCGCAAACGTCATGTTCAGGGCGGTCTATAACATACCTTGGCCGTGCGGTAGCGGGCGCCCGCCAGGGTCATGGACAGAGCGGCAGCCACTGCCAACGGCGAGAATACCAGGTTGTCCGGGGCCACAGTGGCAGTGGCCACACCGTCCTTGCCGCCGTCGTTGTCAATGCTGATGCTAGGTTGGCCGCCAGCATTACCGGCGGCAAGCGACAGCTGCCGGTAGAGGTCCACGGCGAAGCCCAATATCGAATGGGCGAGCGAACGCGAGTGCACGGCTGCCACGGGGGTGGTCAACCGGGAGACGGCGCGCGAAGGCGGCTGATCCCGGTCCAGCTGGTTGCGCTGCGCACGGGAGCCGAACGAGCAGAGGTTCTGGAAGAACTGGCGCATCGCGAAGCTATGGCGACCGCCGTCAAGAGCTCCTTCTGCTTCTTTCCTTCCAGGCTCGCGCTGACACGTGGCCCGTTCGCGTGCTTGCCACCTGTCTTTAGCGCCGTCTTCCACTTCTTACCTTTTCTTTTTCGGTTCCTTACGACGGAAATTGCGGTTGTGCACGAGAAGCCCGTCAAGGGGCTGAGGTGTTCTACCGTAATCATGCTAAAAATTTTGTTAGCGGTGACAGCCCACAGTGAGATCGGCATCCTCCTCCTCCTTTTTGTTGTTATACCACGGATACTCGTAATACAGAAAACATAGCGCAGTAAGGAGAAAGCGCAAATCGAGACAGGACAAGTGCCGAAGGGAATAAGTTTGGGCGTTTTCGTTATTCATCGTAATACAGAAAAGATAGCGCAGTAAGGACAAAGGACAAGTCGATACAGTCAACTGCCTTGCATTTCTGTACGACAAGGGTGCGACTACATGGGCGAATGCAGTATTTTGCTGGCTTGTCGGGTCACTCAGTCTTGCGTGCCATTTCTATGCATCATCAGCCTTGCCTTTCCGTGTGGTATCGGGCACTATATTGCCAGCGATTGCAGCAATGTCAGTGGTTTCGCGCGCTCTTCGCTTTGCGCCAAGTAGGCTTTGCGCGTGCGCCACAAGAAGCGCTGCCAGGCAGCGGCAAGACCAGTGACGTCGTCTCAAGTGGCGGTAAAGGTGGCCCTTCAGAAAAGAAAGGCGTAGTACATGTCTCTCGGCTGAATCAGCCATTTTCGCGGCGAACATCTTGCAGACACGACAAACACCGTACGATCTACCTGGCGCACTTGCCTGTTCACAGTGTCCGAACCTGTTGAGAAGACATACTATACACTGTAAAAAAAAGTTTACACCCCTTGGGGTGTATCGTTGCCACACAACGATAATCGTCATCTGTATTGCCCACATTTCCTTTCTTGAAAACGCTGCGCTTTCCTGTCGAGAATGCTCTGTCATGCTGATAACGCTCATGTCGTTCATGACTTGGAAATACCGGGCTCGCAGCGTTAAAGAAAGGATATGAGGGCAAGACAGATGACGATTATCGTTGCGTGGCAAATATGCTCCCCAAGGGGTGCCACTGTTTTTAGAGTGTATACATCGCCACCAACGGAAAAAGAGCTGTAACCGTACGCGATCATTCCTCTCCAGAGAAGTAATAACTCAGTAATAAATAACGCTATCATAACTGTAGCGGTGAATTAGCGCAAAAAGGAAAGAAACAAGAGATACACAAAAAAGACGGGACGAAAATTCAAGAAAAAGAATTGCCTCAGAGCACCGTTGCAGCCAGTTTCGATTTCGTTTCCCAGGAGTATACGGTGTAGTTACGTCACGACGCAGTGAGTGGTAACACTGCAAAGTTTTGACACTTGCTCCGGCGCGGGCCTCGTATGGTGCTACTCGTTTTGAGATCCGATGTAGTTACACGGCGGGCGACTCGGCGAGCGTCATAACGTCGCAATGTCCTGCTCTCATCACGTGACCACATACCGCGTAATAACGTCGCAACACAGTCAAAACGAAAGCGAAACTAACTGTAGAAAAGGTATTAAATTATTTAGGGCGCTGTGAGGCTTAACAGCAATTATTTTTCTTGGGTACTGGACTTTCATTGAAAGCAAAAAGACGAGGACTCGGAAATATCGCGTTACCCCTTTTACTCTTTCGTTATCGCCAGAAATGTGTCCACCTTCGGTGCTTTTATGTTTAAAGGGGCACTGAATCACTTTTTATCGAAGTGGAGAAAGACATTTGAAGTGAAGATAGGCTATTTCGGAACCCCTTTGCCGCAAAAAGTACTTCAATGCGTTCAGCAGAAGCGGAGTTATCGGCAATCAAACACGGCCTCAACTGTGCTCCTCTTCCTCCTCCAATACCTTGCACTGCGAAGGCTACGGCGGAGACGTCAGCGTGGCGCGCAGCTCAAATGCCCATGCCGCGCTAAACGTAAGCCAAACGCGGCTGTCCACAGAGAGCCGCAGTGCGCTTAGCCTATGGCTTAGCCACTCGACTCGTGGCGGCACCTCGCGGCGGCCATGGTGTAGCCGACCGCAGCGACCAATAGCAGCCGCGCATTGGAGTGTGCTTTATGACGAAATAAAGCACACAGAAAAGAGCGATAATCATGGGGTTTTTGAAACGAGAGCGTTTGAGAAAAAGGTGACTTCGCGCTCCGCTTGCGAGCTCCACGGACCGCGTACGACAGCAGAACTTGGCTGAGATGTTCACAACAGTGTATGCTACCCGCGGACTGTTACTTCACCAAGCCCGAGGGGTGGTTCAGGGCCCCTTTAACATCTTATTTCAAGACGCAGTAGTCGCAACGTACATCGTGATACATAAAATTATAGCCTGATCGTTGGTTTTAGAATGGAATGGAATTTAACTGTAATAATCTGCTATCTTTGGTGCAAGTACTGGCAGAAAAAAAAAACTTAAATGTACAAAATATGCACCTGGTTTCTAGTTCCCAACTTTTGTAAGTCCGATCACGCAAAAGAGTATGTATTTTGGTTGGTGTTAATATTAGCCATATTGATGTCCATGCTATGCAGGAAAGCAGTAGCGTTGCAAATGTCAAAACGGGTAAGTTCTTATTGCACAGGGAGAATTTGTGATTATGCATTGCAACAGGCACCTGGTTGATATATTATTGCATTATTTAGACTCGCGAAGCAATGGTTGTCAGGCCAGGCAGCATGTAGAGATCCTCCTCATACTTGATACTGCATTTGATCAGCTTTTCTGTGCAAGCAATGTGGTCTGGTGTGTGTCCAACTGGTGCTGGAGCCTCTACGTACTTTGTTCAGTTCCTGAACAGTGTTGTATGGTAATCTGTAATGTTGCACAATATTGTACAGTGATGATAAGGGCACTTGCACAGGCAGTGCTCAAAATGTAAGAGATTAGACTGCTTGTCAAGCTTCAGTTGAAGGTCAGCGCGAAATTCAGTGCATGTGCGAGTGGAAACCGCACACGACAGGAAGGATTGTTCGTAATAATATTTACACATACTGTCAAAACTCTCATAGATTAAAGTAACGCACAATGGCGAAAATAGCATTGCACTTCATATTAATCAAATACAATTATCAAATTAACACACACTAACTTTTACCATTTGAGACATCGTAAAAAAGCCTAGACGTTGGATTGTAAAATTATACAACCCGAGAAAAGCTTCTGTCATTTAAAAGTTATGTTGCCCAGTCAAACAAAGTGCAAATTCTGCATCGTTTTATTGAGGAAGTGCTAGGAGCAGTGGAGCCCAGCTTTGACAATACCTCCAGCCGGAGTTTTGTTTTTATAGACTCCACAGTCTGCCAAAAATTGTAAGACCTGACAAATAGTTAAAGTTTGGTCATTTAATACTGTGCATGACTCTGCTAGTAGAAGAATTACAAAAGAAATGTTTAACAATCCATAGAGAAAGTATTGATCAAATTGATTGATTTCTATAAGCGCAGTAACAAAAGCATTAAACATCCAAAGCGGAAAAGATTGATGAATTCATACTGCTTTCAAATACACTGATTCGTCAGCATTGATTTTAGGCGAAGATGCACTTGTGGATACCACACATGTTATTAGCTTCTTAAAAGAAGCAGGTATCATTGAAAAACTATATATGAGCCTATCCACAACTTCATATTGGGATACACCTCACCCACCTTCTCATATTTGAGAAGAAGACTAAGGTCTTCAGTTTGTTGGGATCCTCGGAGTCCTTGCCCAGACAAGAATCGTCGCTGAGGTGACCCAACTTTTTTAAAAGAAATTTGACCGTGCGTTTGGCGCATGATAGCCTGAGTTGCTTATGCGCCATTAAACCCAACACAACACAACTGATTCGTCAGTATGACTAGCATGAAATTGACGTAACAATGGAAGTCCTTGTCAACTCATCAAGCATCAATGGAGCTTACATTTATGCTGACAGCTTCAGGGCAGTTTGGCAACTCGAACCAGTAACAAAAGCACTGCACTCACAAGACCTAATGTGTGAAGATCCCTGTCCACTGGGTGTAGGCACATGGTCATGACGACCTTGCGGACCGCAATGCTTACTCTTTCCCGCCACCTTTAACTCCTCCTCTTTCCCTTCCGTCTGACCCCTACTCTGTAATTATTGCCCACAAGTTGTGCTAAGATCAACTAAGCAATGCAATAAGTGCTCTTCTTAATTAGCAGAACATTGATCTGTCTACCAGCCATGCTTCAATCACGCAGCATTGATTAAAAAAATGCAGGATTTTGCTTTCAACAGGTGGGGACAGCATGTGTAAGCAGTAGAATCCTTACTCAGATTATCCATATGTTAGCATCCTGAGTTGTTAATGCATATGGCCTTGAAAGGCCCAATGCAAGGTCTCTGTGGAGGTTGCTTTCTACTTCTAGGAAGATGTAACATTTTAAGCAACTTTGCTTGTGCTAAGGAGAGTAACCCAGAAATGTAACCTACACATTTATGTCTGTGATACAAACACCTAGTGGATTTCCTTGTTCAGAGAGAAAGCCACTATCACTGTTTTATTGCACCAGCTTCTATCATAGTGCTTGGTGAATGGTTGCAGATTGTTTAAAATAAGATGTGGACCAAATATACATTGCACAACAGTATGGTGCAGTTCATTAAAGGTAGGAGTGTGATAAGTAATTATTGAGTAAATAAGAAGTACTATAGTCTATGGTGGCTTTTTCTTTCTCCTTGAATGCCCGCAAAATGTCACAGGGTGGATAGAACATGAAAGACAAAATGGATTGCAGAGCGGGTGTGATGAAGGAAAGTGGCCCTACTAGTGCAATGTTCTGAGCACGTTTATGCATCCCACAACGGTGCTTTTAAACATAGATAAACAAAATACAACAATCAAATATCTGGCTCATCAATGAATTCTAATTTTATTCGTTCTTGAGCTACAAGTGCTTGTTATCGCGTCCAGAGAAACATACAACAGCACATTCAGGCATTTCAACAGATCCAGCTAGCATGTGTATGCTAAAGCTCTTCTTGCTGTAGGCCTGTTGACAGCCACCCTACGCACTTCAAGAAAAGTTCAGCATCATTTCTTTTTTTCTTGCTTGCTGACTTCAACAACATTTTGCGGGACACAAAGAACAAACTCACAGCTTTTTCACCCTAGCTCTCGGCCTTTGCTGCTTCGTCCTTTGCTTCAGCAGCTTCCTTTCCAGCAGCCTCAGTAAGTGCAGCCCGCCGATTCCTCCACGCCTTCATATAGACTTTTGGGTGCATGCTTGTGTATCCTGCCAAACCTAAGAGCATGCCTGCTCCCGGACTCGTCTTGGCTCCCTGCCCGAACCAGTAGTTCAGCCGGTCAAAGTTGATGGCCACCAACTTCTCGTTACGCTCGTTGGGCATCGGGTCAAAGGAACCAAGCTGCTCAATGGTGTCCGTGTCCCGGGGCCGTCGCCGTAGTCGTGCTGCCACAAGGTGGTAGAAAGGTCGATTTGCACAGCCTTTAAGCAGCAGTTGGATGCGTACTCTTGGGACACCCGGGGCTACGCCTGTGAGAAAAACACAAACGATGATGATCGGTGAGGTTTAATTGCACAGCCACAAACATCTATTCTGTTAAGAAAACATTGAGAATTTTTTACTGAAAGCAGGTGAGTTCGACTAATGGAGCACAAGCTGCTTGTCGAGGCACCACCGGGATCTGGGCACTTGGCGGCACATTGCAAGCGCTGTGAGAATGAATGCATGCTGCTCTTTGATAAGACTCAAGTGATTACTTCTAGCACAGATCAGAGAGAGCGTGAAATACTCGAGGCCTTCCTTATTCATCGGCAAAAACAGGCTTGCGTCAGCAAACCTAACGTATCTTTGATGGCAAAAGTAATAAAATTCTTGCACAATAAGGTGCCATTGCGCATGCGTTTTAAGGACTGATCATGTAGCACGTGTCTTTTTGCATATATATTTGTGTCCTCCTGAGAATAAAGCTAGTTCATGTCTAGCATTCGGTGTGTCTTTTTTCATGTTCCTGTCCGTGTCCTTTTTTACGCGCTAGTGAGTCCCCTTATACGAATAACAACCAACTAGCCCAGCTTTCTGCATTAAATCGCATGTACAGTCTCTTCACAGATCAAACAGACTGGCGTTAAATGTGCTCAGCTGTCTCAGGAGCCTCATGAATAATAATAGCCATAGCAAAAGAAATAGAAATGTGTAAGAAAAATGCGTATGCTCTCTCAATGTCAGTACTTGTTTAAGGAACCAAAACTGTGTTCAGAGGTATGCAAGACATTACCTAGAAGTAATGCCGGCAATGTGCACTTGATGCAAACGCCAACAACTCAACCAATGCAGCATGATCAATCATGAGTAGAATGGGTTGAGTGTCACTTCAAGACAGCAGGCCCTGGTTTCCGAATATAGAAACTTGGGCACCCTGTTTACAGGAATTATTGAGTTTTAGAAGAGTAGCTGTTAATAAGCTCCATGCATTGATTTTCAACCCAATAAAGGTACTATGATGGAGCAATCGAATCCTTCACAACCAATTTCTCGTTCCTACTGCAGATCGGTCTTTAGCATCAACGCACGCTCGTCAAGTCAGCAAGCAGCCACAGAGCCCAAGTTCAAGGTGATGTCGATTTAGAGAACTTCTAAGCGGTCCCAATTCTTAAACTCGGGTACGAGGCTCGGTCGACACACGAGTAGTTCAACTCCCCACGGCGGTTCGACAGTTTCCTCTAGCCAAGCCGGTGCTTTCGCGAGTTGCTAGGCGATTTTTGCAACCCGGACGACGCTGTCGCGCAAGAAGACGACGGGTCATGCCCTCACAGCTGCCTCGTGCATCAGTTTCAGATCGAGTAACCACTGATCGAGCACTTTTCATGGCGATCAAGCTTTATCCGGATCGAATTTCTCGGTTGCGACTGGTTCCTTTGAGTAACATGCGCGAGGGAGCTAATCGCGGTCGAGAATTACGGCACGCGAAGCCGTGCAGTTGAGGTAATAAGTCCTTGGGAAAGCTAAGCAAGAAGCTTTAGTGATAGATCGGCAAAATCATGCATGTGAACTTTGACTGCTTTGGTTAAAACGAGACATTAAGTAAGTCGCCGCAATCTAAACAATCGTAACAGTGCTAGTCTCGCCCAGACTACGGATCGGCAGTCAAGAAAGCGTGAACGCCGGCTTCGAAAACGTTTCACCATGCTTCAGAAACGCACTTAGACAGATGTCGCCCCGAGTGGCCGCATACAAAAGAACTAATACAAGAAATACAGAAGAAATCTCAGACTGCAGGTGCGGAGTTGTTGGTACTTTCAAAGGTAACCCGTGAAACTAGCAGAAATCACTCGATAGCGTGGTGTGAGCAGGTAGCTAGCTAGGAGTTTGTAATCAGCAATGGTCACCAATAGTACGGAACATGCCGTATCAAATGCATATACGCACCTGCCATGATACTGGCTGCTTCTGCAAAGGGTGAAGACAAGAAATTTGGTATATTATAACTCCCAGCAACACACCCCGCAACCGCTAGCCACCGCCATGTGCTAGCACACCGCGCAGCTAGCGACACTAGCGGCAAAGCCAGCTTGGCAAAGCGGTATCAGCGGTATATATATAAATAGATAATGCATAAACTAAAACACGTTTGCCATTTCAAGCAAGAAATAATACGAACCTGTTGCCTCCAATGTACTAAACTATAAAGTGTCAATAAGTTATATTAACATTTCAGTTTCGGTTTCGAAAGCCTTGTTGATACAGAAATGTTTTGAGACCCTCCCACTCTCGTGCTTGAAAGCAGAAGCAATTCACGGCGCATGTATTGCGAAAATGCGCCGAAGTATGGCTGAAGTGAAAAGTTCGGTAACAAGGGCGCAGAGGTCCTTGCACGTTACGCCTGACCAAGAGTCACTGGAGAAGTATAACTTGGAAGGTACGGATGCGCCACTGTTTCCTAGTGCTAGAGCTCGAGCGAAAGCCTTGACAGACAGCCAATCCCAAGGTAGATGTGGACCCTTGGATTTGGTGGCACATACCAATGCCTCATATACCCACTCATGGGTATTAGCCGACAACCGGGTAGTTCCATTGCAAACTTGACCTGCGCGCACTCGACACCCTCAGGTCGCCTCGCACTGGGCATTTTCTCAAGCGACCTGCCACTGAAGAGGCGCTTGTCTCGCCACCCTTGGTTGCAATGACAATGAAATTCATGTGCTATTCTCTGCGCAAATAAAGGAAAAAGTTTGTAAAAGTAATTCAGTTCCGCATGCACTTAAGCTTATTCAGACGGAGGAAAACATGGACAATTAAGCTGTCGCATTAAGACTGTCTGAAGATATTGCTCGAGCAGTGAAATAGCGACACAAACACTGCTTTCACCTAAAACCCACTTTTTCTTGAGAAGCGCTTGCCCATACACTATAATGCAGGTACTATAAATGGGATCACGTCTTTATAAAATAGCTGTTCCGTGAGTATTCACGTGCATATAGGCAGGTGCCTATTTCCTCTACTTGGAAATTTTTTTGCGGCCAGTTTCGTTCTTATGCCGCGGCGGTGTCCTAGCGGTAGAGCATCCGCATCTTGTACGCGCGAGGTACAGAGTTCGAATCTACCTTTTTTTTTTTTTTGGTCGGTAGAGATGTACCCTAGCTGGCCTGGTGCTCACCTTTGGTTCACATATCGAAAGGGGCCCCAATAGAGACTTCTTGCGAGGCATGGTCTCTGGGCGTCTCTTGTCCAACCACAGACGGCATTGTCTAAGGGGAAGCCCTGTGGGAGGCCCATCCGCCGGTTAGCTACAAGTAAAATAGGTACAAGCACACTCCCGGCCTGGTGCTCGGCCATCATGGGACCTCAACGCTTGGAAAGGGGCGTTTTAGACTCGAAGGCGTCCCCACCTCAATAAGTGCATTTGGGGTGCCATATGGGAAATTGTCGCCATGGGCTCCTGTCCAAACCTTTTTGTTGCGCTCGCGAGGGTTTCAAGGCGAATTCAGGGCGCAGGCTCCTTTTCCCAAGCGTTTCACCCCTGAAGAAAGCCGAACGCCAGGCAGGGCTACACTTGTCCCCATTTAAGCCAGTGGGCGCCCGGCGGCAGTGGGAATCGAACCCACAACCTCCCGCATCCGAAGCGGGCGCTCTAAACTAGGCTACGGCTGTGGAACACCTGGGTCATCTGATATGATTTATTGTAGCTTCTATTGCATCTAAGGAGAACTTGGCATTAATAAAGAATACTGTAAAAAAAAAGTCATTTTTATTGCACTGGAAACTGTGCTGGTGCCGAAATTTTGCACGACATCACTGCACTGCTTGCTAAATAAGTTGTCAGGTAAAGCATTTGCTGATCAAAAAGCTGAAAAAAGCAGCTTGGTGACAGTGAACAAATTTGCCCAGCATTCAACAACAGTCGGCAAGGAAGCCAAGAAATGAGCACGAGTACTGTCTGGATCAATGTTTTTATTTGTCTATGTTGCTATTGCATGTTTATGTACAATTTTATTTACAACAGCTTGACAACAAGTTCTGAGATGCAGAATACATGTTCTTGTACACACGGTTGTGGTTTCCGACAACAGCCCCACAATGCTTTCTTGCCTTCAGGCAACACACTCCACACGCATGCACGCAAGAAAACACAGTTTCCGACGCTTAAAAATTAAAAAAAAAAGAATGGAAGGAGAGCTATCCAAAGACATTTCAACCATGTGGAGAGGTGAGCTTCGGAACCGAGTAGTCTTGTGGAATGAATGCCTCAGAGAGCTTTGACAAACACCTTTCCCCTTCCTCGGTGAAGCGACGACGCGGCAAACTACCATGAGAAACTGCAAACCTGCCTATGGCACACACGCACTGTCAATGCGCAAAAGCTTCGTCTCCTTCTCCAACCTCACCCAAAAGCGTTGAAAAATCTGAGCAATCGTCATAGAAACAGGCCAGGTACAGGTCCTCGACTTATCACACTGGGCTGTGGGCAAGCACCTCTGGCTGCCGAGACGAGCCAAGACAGCTGACGCTCGCAGCTCCTTGCGGTACTGTCAGTCAAAAAAAAAAAAAAAAAAAAAAAAAAAAAAAAAAAAAAAAGAGCACTGGCTGCGAAAGCTTAACCAGAGAGTTTTGAGACCAAACATGACATTACCCTCTTGCTCAAAAGAGGCGTATGGTCCTTCATCATGCGCGAAATTGTACTGCAAGCCCGTACACACTCTGAGGCAATACTTGTTGTGTTGTAGACTTTCGGGGAAAAACACGAAGCTCTGTGGCACGCATAGAAGAGGTTACAAAACTGCAGCATGTTCGGCACTCTTTTTCTTTTTAACAAGTACAAGGCAAACCGACATGAAAGTGAACGCCCGATTTCAAGTGTCCCTTGCTTTTTCCCTCAAAAGTGGGAGATGTACCATGTGACAAGTTCTTGGATACAAGAACTACTTAGCATGCGTCAGCAATTGACACACACACTTGCACCTTTGCAGTAACCATTGTTCGAGCAGTAATCGGGTGTTCCCTTTCGCACCGGCGCCCCCTGCACCGTTGGTGCCATTTCACATACACACACACACTAAGCTCAACAGTGGGAAGAACACTATCAGAAGCATGTCAGTCCTAGGGCAGCCGCAACACTTTTGCCATTATTACAAACTGAGCGATTTCCAAGAAACTGCGTTGGACACTGTTCCACAGTTCTTTAGAAAGCTTGTCTCAATGTCTAAAGAGAGCAGCCAGCGTCGAATGTGGCCACAAAGCTACGCTTCAACCAGTTTGTCAGCCATAAGTACCATCAGCCGACTCCCCAGAGTGCGAGAAAAGCGTGCGAGACAAGCATGCAGGCTACATAAGGACAAGTAAAAAACGCGGGGACGGGAGAGAGTCGGGTACTGGAGATGCAGGTGTGCAAATTGTGAGCTCCTTAAATGGTTAGATGGATGGACTTTTTCTCTGGTCAGCACCGAAAGAACTGGACAACTCGACACAGCAATCAGTGCACGATTTGTGTACTTTGATGGAGTGCTGGTGCACCTGTCTCGTATAGTTGCGGGCCTTCCCTTGAGCATCGGGGACTGGCTAAGAAGGATATAACACGTTAAGCTATATGGTACTACACGCAAGCCTACTCTATGTTCACTAGTTTTAAGTCTCTGCGCGCAGTACAGTTGAGAAAGAGTGAGGTTTCTTTTGAAGCTCTCAAAGAATTGCACATTTCTCACATGCAACATGTACACAGCACAACAATGTCATCTTCCCTCCTGCCGTTAAGTTTGTCTTGATTTCCTTATACCTGTGCTTCAAAATTGTACTTGCACCCAAATTCGGCCTTTAACAATGTAACCGACTGCAATAGAGCCGATTTTACAGGGCTCAGGGCACCTGCACACCCACCCATCTTACCAGCACCACAATGCTGGTAGTCCTCACTTACACATTGTACATAAGCTCAAGGCAACTCGAGTTGACGTTGAGGCTAGCTGTATTACGCATTTCACCGATGAGCTACGAGGCTCGCACATACCAGCCCTGCCCTGGCTGCATAATTCTGATATCCTTATCCTGACTTCCTCTGCCACCCTTCACCCCAAAGTTTGTGGCAGTCCTTCACAGAGAGAAAATCTCGGAAAAGTAACGAAGTTCAAGCTGTAGTTGCCATTCACGCTGCCAAGGATAACCTCTACCGGCACCTCCCGCGACGGCAGTGGCTGCAGTAAAACTTGCAGAGAGACTGGTCGATTAACAGCCCTCGTGAGCACCGTCTGCACAATCACAACTGCAGCAGATAAAAGATAAGAGAAATTTGGACGCACCAGCGGCAATGGCAGCAGTAGTCAGTCCTACCCTCACAACAAAGCAGGTGCGGAGAGATACTCCGACGGAAAGAGCAAATTTCTCAAATATCGGTGAGCAAGCCCATATATGCTGACCAGCAAATACGATGTATTGGCAGTACCCCCTCACAAGATAACATGCATAGACAGTACGCATCTCACAGCAAGTTGCAACAAATTTGTCCTTCGTAACAACATGTGCGCTTGTTTTGGCTTTACTAACATTGACTGAGACTACACTAGCTTGTGCAATGAGGTTTAGCTGGAAAGAGAGCAGGAGGTCAGAAGAGGGAGAGAGATTGAAGACGCAGGAGCAGCATAAAAAAATAGTCGAGCAAACAGAGTAAAACGAGACGAAAAGCTAGCTGCTAGCAGTAAATGAGACCTATACTGGAAATGCCTTAACCAGGGAAACCATTCCTAGCACAACCTGGCTGCCAAACTCAATTTGTGCCCTCTAGAAGCACTCCTATCTGGCACAACTAGTGCGCAACTTTCTGTGGCTATGCAAGCAACGTTAAAAAACATACTCTGGGATTTTACACTATAAAAACCACACTGATTATGAGGTCTTGTGGCAGGTTGGGCTTCTGCGCATGTATCAGGATGCCAAGTAGTCTGGACCAGCTTCATTTTGCTACAGTCTTTTGCCACATTGCAATAACATTCTCATGATCTTTAAAGACACAATTCTAATGAGGTCCTACATCATTGGACTAGTACTAGCTAGTCCTGGCATAGTCTCAAATCATGTTCCACATTTACTTCAATTTCTCGCTTACTGAAGCTCTGTTCCCTATGATAATGACACCTTAGAGGTTTCCTGGCATCAATTTATCGCTAAAGCTTGGCTTCATATTTGCCTTTTGTGCGCATTTAAACAGTACATGTTACAACTTGCTCAATAAAAATGCACAAAATAAACATTAAATAAACATGGCAACGTGGCAAAGCCTATAGCCTCTCCTCGACCACATTCACCACTTTCCCACATCGGGGATTGGCTAAATGCAAAATTCTCAAACCAGAAGTTTCTTTTTTTTAATGCTCTCTTCTGTAAGCTTGGAGTGTAGAGATCGCTGTTAAAAACTTGCTTGAAACGAAAATGACGGATTTTCTTGAGTGGAAGAGCAAGCCTTCTTGAAGTGGAAGAGCAAGCATGAAACAGGTGAACAAAAGTGGCACAAGTATGCTTCCCCATGGTTTTCAAGACTGCCCATCTATCGCTTGAATGATTCACAAGTAACATCGTGATAACCTATGCTCTGCAAGCCAGGCAATCAACACAATCAAAACCATCCGTACAACTGTGTGTGATAAATATCAACGTCCCACGCAGCAGAATCCTTGTACGTCAGAAGAACAGGAAACTGGTGTATTAACGTGGCATCGTTACAACGTGAAGAATGAGAACCGCATTAATGGAAAAAATGAGAAGAAAATGAAACAGGACCATGCAGTGGATTATAAATATCTGCAGTGCGTCTTTCAAATACCGCAAACTCCAACATAAAAAATTTCTTCTCAGACTGGCAGATTTTGGTATCTTAAGTTTCCTTCTCGCATTACATTTCAGCTATGAAAGTTTACAGGTGTTCAATTCCTTCTTGGCCTTCACAGAACCTTATTGCCCTCGCATCATATTCTCGACCATGCTATTATATGCATTTTTTCGTGGACCACCTCGAAGAACGCATATTTTCTCTGCTCTACACTGCTAACATGAAGCTTTCATGCCACTCGAAGTGTGCCGACAATAAACAGTGCCCCAGAAACGAGACACAGCTGTCCGTCGCATGCATCGCCCTTTCAACTTGTCTAAACTGTGCGTTGGCTTCCTTTTGGCAGCATAGATATCACGAGGGCTTCCAGGTGGATGAATGCGACGAGAATGGCTGGTGCCGTATCCTCTTCAAACAGGGTTAATCGTTTGTCCTCCACTACCAAGCTAAGCTAAGCAACAGCTAAGGGCGCGGGAAACCTGGTACCCTTCGGGACATAGTTTCCCCTTAGGGAATGCAGCAAAATAAGAACAGCAGGAAAGACAATTGCTTTCGTACTTCTTGGCAGATTTTCCCCCCTTCCTGCTGCTTCTCGAGCCTCAAACACCTGAAACATAGCTGCTCTCAAATCAGAGCCTAAAGGTATCCTCTCGGTAATGAATGGACGAATTTGTAGCGACAGCAGAATGGCGTACCACTCCCTCCTCTGCAAATGGATGCGCGGAGGGATGAAAATATTCAGCGTTACATACTATGAGAAAGAACGTCGAGCCTAGAAGAAAGTGTGACATTTCATCAGTGACGGGCATAATATGTGCTCGATGAGGCCAAGCGTTTCAGCAGGTGGGTATCTGGTACACATTTGTGCGCCAAGTCCATGCTCACACCATACTATTTCACAACGCGAGGCCGGCGTTCTCTTTCATACTGTACTGGACTGTAGTTCATCATACAGTGCAGCGCTACAGTTTTGCCAACAGAGGAGACGCAACAAACGGCTGCGATCGATTGAGATATGTTGATCACAGCTGTCAACACTGATGACGCACATAAAGAGAGCGACAAAGAGAGACAAAAAAAAAATAAAAATGTGCGCGTGCGGGAGGGGAACTGGCGATGTCGGGCAGTAACACCAGGAACAAGAGAGTTGAGCCGTGGCCGGGCATGACTAGGAGCCGCTGTCGACCGACCCTATCGTCCTTGGGTGCCGTAGACAGATGAGTGGGAGCAACGCAAAAGGTATAAGTGTGTGTGTGCACGTGGGCGAACAGAAAGTTCGGACGAACGGCAGCTGCTCTGGTTACACCAACGGTGCGTTGCGGTCGTATCGAAGACCTGGGAAAGAAAAAAGAAGATTCGGGTTTTTAGACCCAATCAAATAGCAGATCAGACATCAAGCCGTTTAGACAAATTTAATTTCTACCACTAACTTCTAACTCGCGACCTGTGGGCTACACGAACACCTAACATCCTAACAAAATCCAAATATCCTAATATATCCTAAAGATGTGTGTTTCACATCACAGAATCCATTGCATGTCCTTGAAAGAATAACGAGCATGGGAAAAAATTTGCGACCATCGCCACAGGTGCCAAAACAACTTTTGATGAGCTGGTGTCAACCTAACCATGTAAACAACTAGAGCGATGACAAACTATAGTGCATACCTCACAAACTAAGAAAGGACTTCCACTGGCAAGCTCAGTTCATAAAAAATTGCTGTAACTTTGACTAGTTAGCTTTAAGCAAGGCTCAAAGCATCACGAAAATGTATGCTTGTAACGTATGTTTACCTATATAAGCTTTCAGGTGAAGTAATGAGTGGCCACAAATTGTGGTCCTTCAAGTGATTCTACAAGCAAATTTGTTCTAATCGTTCATAAAGTATGAAAGCAGTAGTAAAACAGGTATTAGTAAAAGGACATGTAAAAGACTTGCTTAAGGTATTCTACGTGCTCTTAGCCCCACAGCAAGCAATGGAGAAGAAACAAAAGGGAAAAATAAAAAATATTTCTTGGGCAATTCAGTCTTGCACGTGCGCATCATACTGTATCTTAAACGTAAGCATGCTTATGACTTAACATGCAGTAATTGGTGACCGTACTATGCTACTCATCAGCAATCATACACTCCAGCTCTGGTGCAGTCATTAAATTGGCATGCTCTTTTGACACAAATAAAAAAAAAGCAATAAAAGTAAGAGAGTGCTAGAAAAACAGGCCAAAATGCAGACACACACCTATTTGAAGTACTGGTACTAACTTGCTGCCCGAGTCAGTTGTACCCCGGGTATTGTGAAGATTGAAGCAGCTGCAAATGGAAAAGGATGCAAGACCAGGTAAATGAATGCTCTGTAAGCTCAGAGAAACGCCTGGGAGCAAGTCCATGAGATACATCAGGAAAGCAAAAGGAGAATAGCATGTGAGAAGAACACTTGTCTCCTCTCCTGTTTACGTTCTGTGCCTGTTGCAGACTGCGGACAGGAAGATAAACAGGAGTGCCGACCTGCATATTGCGCCACGCATTTGCCATGTCTCATTAATCTCCCAGCGACGCTTTGCACCTTGTTTTGTACAGTGGCAGCTTTGTAACATGCTCCCTTCCCTTTTTTTCCATGCTAGCTGTTAGAGTTACATGTGTGCGTTGCCATACAGACAGTGCAGCAAGAAAAAAAGAAAAAATCTACTCGCTTGTGAGAAAAAACGGTGCTCGTCAGCCAGCCAGAACATGATATTGCTAAAACAAACAGTGGTCGTGTTAAAGGGGCCGTGACAAGGTCCTTGAACTATGCTCAGTTAATCCTTGTAACCGAGAGTAGAGGAGCCAATACGATTATACACACAAGGAACTGGGCTCTCAGAGCACACTTTAGTTGGAAATTACAATTTGAAAGTGTCGCACGGAATGTGTGATGTCCAAAACCCTGCGAGGCCACCACTGCATTGTCTGCTTCGAAACAGTCGGGAACCACATTGGACATCTTGCTCTGCACGCTGTGACACCAAACCATGCAGCGAGGGTATTGCCGTTGAATTGCGCCCGCAATTCTTTCATTCGCATGATAAAAGCAGCAAAAGACCAGGAAAGATTTGCAGAAACTATCTCAGGCTGATTGTCGAGAAATGTATGCAAAAACGAAACAACGCATGGCAATCATGACATATTTCTGGCTCCTGCAAATCGCTTTCTGTGCTCGCAGTGCACAAAAGTGCAGCCTCAGAGATTGGCTACAATTACTCGAAAGGAGCCATAGCTGGGGGTGCGATTCGTTTCGCCACCAGTTATTGTTGCCAGACTACTGCACGGTTCAACTGGGATATAAAAAAAATCTCAAATACAAATTTTCAACCACACCGAAGGCGCTATAATTTTGCCAGCTTGCTGTGGGATGCGTACCATTTATCATGCAATGCATACTTCAAGCTTGAAAATCTGGCATCGTGGTCAGTTTAAATGCGAGTCACTGAAGTATGCCAGTTCATCATCTGCTGCTAGGAAAATGTGCAATAGGCCCATTGCAGAGCCGAGAGCTCATGGCATTGTCGATGATGTAAGAAGGCATGTCGATGATGCAAGAAGCTGTTGCTCCACGAAGCTTGGATCGGCAGGTTTCTAGTACGATGGCCTTATCAGGTAAGTTGGCGCTCCTGCCTATCTTATTTCGGGCAGAGTGCCGGGCAAACACTTTTGCATGTCACACAAAAGGGATAACTATCTGCATGTATTCAGTGGTTGCCCTGATGAGTGAAGACTGGGACTTTTGCTAACTTGAAATGTCAAAAACATAACTGATGGAGTTTTACAGCCCTAACTTGCACATTACGCAACGCGGAGAGAGTGGAGAGAGTCCCACATTGAATCGACCGCCAGGGTTTTTCAGCATGCGCTTTGATACAAGTACACAGGCATTTTTGCGTTTGGCTCAGGATGACGCAATTGATATACAACTGCACTTGATCTACGAAGCCAATGCCAAAACTTTGAATGACGCTACAGTGACAAGCACTGCGCTAATGCTAACGGACATCTCTCGGTGAGCAATTGGAAATTTTGTGTACAGCCTTGCTTGGCTCTTATACCTTGCTAACCAGTACACACCAGTGAGAGTTGGTCCTGTTCGACAAACCACTGTTAACTGTTAGTAGTATCTATTGATTTGCTTGCGCAGGCATGGCTTGCACACTGCTCTACGTTTCCCAACCCTCGAAGCGTCAGTGAAATAAGTAGTGAAAAAATGAGTATGCAAGGCAGCATGCAAGTCATGGTAGTTTACAATGTCTTCAACGTTGTGAAAGAAAAGTGTCTACTTACTGTCTGGAAGTTTGTGAACATTTGGCCCCAAGCTGTCAAAGTAAGAATGCCTCATCGCATCTTTTGCCGATATCCTCATCTTTGGTTCGAACTGGGTGGGGGGAAAAGACGAACAAAGCAACATTAAAAGAAATCCATAAAATTAACTTCTGCACAAAGCCTGCCGCATTTAACACAACCTTATAATATGTTAATGAACTCATCACTGCAACACCAAGATTGCAAATTCATATGACACACAGCAACGTGTGGATATTTGGTGTTTCTTTTAATGCAGTTCCAAAAGTGAAGAAAGCAATCACACATCAACATTTTTAAATGTCATAAGCAGAGAAATTCTGGACTCAAGTACCCGTAAGCATAGCAGCAAGCTGAGAGGAGAAGACTGTACTATATATTCATTTTGGAGGGTGCCATACGCAGCAAAGAACATTTTCGCGCTGTAGAAAACAACGCGATAGTCGAACCTCCAAAGATAAGTTTTTCCTCTGAGAACTGCTTTTATTAAAGGCTAGGCACTTCCCTCTTTCATTGAACAGGCTACAATGCCGGTTGACATGAACAATGTCTCTGCACATTACATGTTCACTTGGGCAGCTTCCGCAATGAAAACACATTCAGAAGCAGTGCAAAAATATCTTTATTGTGCCAATCATCACCTGGCACCTCACTAAGTTCGGCTTGCTGTTGTATTTGTGCTTGTGGGGAGAGTAAGAAACTTATGTATGTGTGAGCATGGCGTGAAGCAAGTGTCAGCATTTGAACCAATGGCAACACTTTGACCCTAACAGCGTCGGGGCAGCAAACAATGAGAGCAGCATGCTTTTGCGGGACATTCACACACATCAGCACCAGCATAGCAGACTATTCCCGTCGATGGATGGCATGTCTTTATGCCGTTGCATCTCTACATTCATCATTGAAAAATATGACAACCACCCAGAAAACTGACTGATTGGCCAATTAACGAACAGACATATGTGCCTCTCTGAATGTTTCAATATAGATGATGATAATAATAATAATACTTCCTGAAGTTCTATAGGCCAAAGCCATAATTTGCCTGTAGGGAATGCCGTTGTGGGAGAAATGGGATTAATTTTGACTATCAGGGTTTTTCTGACAAACACCTAAATTTCAGTACACAAAAAAGATGGACACCTGAGCTTCGCCTTTAACCCTTTCGCTGTCACGGACGTGCCGGTACGTCATCGCGCTTCCCCCCCACGGTGTCACTGACGTACCGGTACGTTCTCTATCGTGCGTTCAAAATTTCGCGCCTGAGCGTAAAGCTGGCGCTCCTTAATTGGCCACGCCATCTGTTGACTCTTTCTACAAGTTCGTATATTCTCCCCGACCTGTGTTAACCCATGTATTGAAGAGTACGGTGCGACTGCCACTCCCCACTTTCTCTTTGCTGAGTGGCGCGGTGGCTCCGCGTTCGCTGGATCATGCGTCGCGCGCGTGTGGTTATGGGTTCAAGGGTTGTTCTGCCATCTCCGCTAGTTTGAAGGTTTTTATTTTTCTTCTGTTGGTGCGTCTGCTACGCCGCGTCAAGTTCAGGCGCACGTGCCGTGCCGCCGTTGCCTCTCCGAAAAGAGTGACTCGATTGCTGCTTTCGCTCTCTCGCCGAACCCTCGCTTCCGACTTGCCGCAGTAAACGTAAAACCCTTCGAACTTTGTTTAGCCTTTTTCCATCTCCCTCTGTCTTCTTGATCACGCAACGTCCCATTTCTCTCCGTTGTGCGGGCGACTGAAAGCGCATCCTCCCAGCGCGCGGTTACTTTCGGATGGCTGAGCGCGCGGGACCTTCGTCTGCTCATTTGTGCAGTGGCTCAATTCCGATTTAGAATACAAGCCGAGCTCGGATTCGGTCTCGGACAGAGTTGCATGCGAGGAAGAGGGTTCCGCATCGTCACATTCGGATGTTGAACGGATTTTATAGTCAGGCTGATGATGATGATGATGTTTACTAACAGCAGCTGCAGAACACTGCAATGTGCATATAACATTGACTACGTTATTTGTATACCAATCATAATCAAAAATAAATTGCTATGTTCATTCCCTGTTATGCTCGTTCCCTGAAACCAAGCCGACACTGGGGGTGCGTCACGGCCAGAAAGGTCCGACAGCGAAAGGGTTAAGAGTAGAATGCGATAGGATTCAAAGATCCTTGACTGTTTCTCGCGCATCCCGGCAACTGGAGCGTATGTAACCGTAATGTTTACCGGGAAACACTGGCCGCAAACGCTATGCACGAAGGTGGGCATTCTGGTAGAAACGCGGCCTCTTGCGCGGGCCACAATGCGGCGAAGGCAAGCGACATCTGGCGGTGTTGCAAGGAACCACGCGCGCTGCTCCGCGGCCCCCGAGATACACATGCGCCGGCACACGCAAATGGCAGATGCCGTGGCCGTTCTATGAATGGTAGAAACGCTGGAGTTTGAGTTTTCGCCTAACAGAATTGTGTTTTCATGTAGAGACAAATTACAATCTGATGCTATCACGTCTGTAGGTTGTGTGTAAGTCGTACTTTACGATTTTTCCAAGTATTTCAGCTTGAGAAATTCAATTAGTTCAGTAGCTTCCTTGTGCCACATGGAGGGCCAGTGTATGGGTAATTCTAAAACCTTTTTGCCGAAACGACATCCGATGCCGGACGCCGACACCGGACTTTCTGTGACACGGGGCCGTTAATGCTCTCGCATTAATATTCTTGATTCTGTCACAGTCAAAATGTTGTCCCCATAGTCAGGAATGAAACATTTGATTCCATACCGAGAAGCAGAAGCCCAAAGCCACCGACTTACTGTCATGTACAATTCTCGCAAAACAGGGCAAAGCCCATTGTAGCCTCAGTAAGCTGGTTCTTATGTCTAACACTAGGGGTAATCAAAGGTAACTTTCAAGAAGGGTATTGAAAAGGATATGATGGGCAGGTAACGTCAGCGTAGGCCAAGGCAGTGGCTCCGGTAAAGTGTACCTTGAGGAATTCGAGCAGGAGGGACACGCCAGGTGCTCCAATGCGTGGCACCTTGGAGCCCAAGTTCTCGGGCGTGTAGCGGGGAAAGCGGTAGGCCAGGAACTCGGATCGAGACTCAATGCCTGGCCATGTGGTTTCTGTAGGAGTGCCAAGCGTGCGGAAGATGAGGTGCAGCTCATCCTCCACCGTAGAGCCAGGGAAAAGTGGCCGCCCGCTCGCCATCTCGTAGAAGATGCAACCGACGCCCCTGAGCAACGAAGCAAGGACCAACATTAACGCTCATAATATTTTGTAAACTACACGGCACTTCAACAGAGCAAGCAATGCTACGGCTGCCAGAGCAACCTTTCAAACTACAGTCGAACCTCTCTTTCCTATACACTCCCATTATCATGCGCCGGTCAATTCACTGTCCTTTCCAGTGTGCCACCTAATCTGCCACAATATAATGGACACAGATATACAGTCGAACTCCATGCTAATGGAAGCCCCAGATAATGAAATTCTTGCCACTACAAAACATTTTCATATACCTGGCAGCCATCCACAGGATTCAATGCATGTTATATCTCTCGACAACAAAACATCCCTAAACTGCAATACTGCACAGACGAAATCTGCTGGAACATTAGACCCCATATTATCAAAACATGTGACGTTAACAGAGCAATAAAGTTGGCATCCCTGTTGTAGATTGTACCATTAAGCCCTTACTCCTGGAAACGGCATGTTCATTGCAGTTCAATTCATTTGTGCTTTTGCCCCCCATCAGCTCTCGTTTCACCCCGAGTGTGCCCCCACTAATCACAAACCTGCAGCCCTTGCCACCGATGTTGGCATTCCCACAAAGCTTAGCTGTCCAATGGCCGAGTGTACTTTATGCGCTAGATTCCTCCAGCAGCACAAAATCATCACAATATTCGGCACAACATCGGCCACGTATTTTTAGAAAAACACACAAGGAAGCGTGTCTGCTCCCGCACAGCCAGCAATATATTCGTTTTCAATATTCCTTTTCTAGTAAATAATCGAATATTTTCCAATACCTAGTCTTCAAATTGAATTAGAATATACAAAATACAGTACTTGATGGATTTCAAAATTTCCAAATATTCACACGTCCATAATGATAACCTAAAATGAGCATTCTCATACAGCTAAGTATTGAGTCAAGGTAAGGCAAGGATCTGTGTAAGTATGCACCTGGGCATGCTCGCCGTGTCTGCAAATGTAAGCTGTAATAAATGCTCAGCCATCATCAACAATGGAGATTTCAAGGGTGGGCAACAGAAGTGTCAAAATACGATGACTCCATCAGATGAAAGGAAAATCCGAGTTCTCTGTGCCACAGTGGCAGTGCCTGTTCTGGTTTTTCTGATTCTAATTGTCCAAATTTATTTATTTATTTATTTATTTATTTATTTATTTATTTATTTATTTATTTATTGAATGTGTGACCACGAACAGCTTAGCACCTTCAGTATGTGTGTGCAACCTTGATTTGTCTTAAAGATGGTAGCTACAGGTACAGATGTTGGTCTTCACACATTTTCATTTTTTTACTGTGCCAATACAGACAGACTGCACCAAAAGAGCAATAAGCTTGCAGGCAACTTGCAAGTACAGCAAGTAATGTGTACTTGTATCTTCGTTGTTGTGCTGTTACTTCATGCACAGTTTTATCCACGGGAAAGTCAAGCAAGTGTGCGAGTGACCAGGACGCACCACATGTCGATGGAGGTGGAGTAGTCGGTGGAGCCCAGGAGGACATCTGGCGGCCGATACCACAGGGTGACCACCTCGTTTGAGAAGGTCTTGATGGGCACCGACTTGGCTCGCGCCAGACCAAAGTCGGCCAGCTTGAGCTCTCCCCGCTCATTGATGAGCAGGTTCTGTGGCTTGAGGTCCCGGTGAAGGATGCGCCGCCCATGACAGTACGCCAGGCCGCGCAATAGTTGGAACAGAAAGCACTGCACGAAAAAAGCAAGCCACCAAGCAATGTCATGTTATCATTAAGTGAGGGGGGGGGGGGGGATAGTCGGCAGTTAACACTGGTCTAAGGATGCTTAGAACAATTTTTACCGTTTCATGCCATCACAATCACAGTAACAGTGATAACATGAAGAAAGCATGTTTCTATGAGGATGGCCATTTTTCGAGAGTGTTTTCGCCTCGACAACAAGCCACAGGCTCACATCCACCAGGAACCAGCGAATAAAAAAAAAATTCCAGAGTCTGGATGCTTTGTTACTGGCCTAAGCATTTTGCCTGTCCAAACTGCAGAATTCTTCTGCAGGGTCTTGAGGAGACCTCTAAGGTTTAAGTAATCTAGATCATCTAACTAAATCTTACGTAGTCCTAAGATTGGCAAGTTAACCAATAGTGTAAAATATATGGCACAACGAATAACATCTTGGAGCCACTTCATTGAGCACAGACTGGCTACACCAGCAGAATCAGAAGCAGTGAAACAAACTTGTGCATGGGCAATTTTGCTGTCAGTGTTACTGCGTTCACATGTGCAAGGCCTCGCTTTCTCCCCTATTCTTCTTGACCGGATGTAGCCCTTGCATGAGGCAGGCTGCCTCTGAAGAATAACACAACCACTAGTGGTCGACTGAAAACTTCTATTCAGTCATCCTCTTCTCTTCCACTTGTCTCATTGTTTGACAAGGTTGCCTCATTGGTGCTCAGCCAAAGCTATTCGTCCTCCTTGCCATCCGTTATTCTTGAAGATGCCCCAACACCTTGCATCACCTTACAGCCTTGAACGAAACTGCACACCACACATTCAAAATTAACGCGCACACTTACTAACAAAACGTCCAAAAGAACATTCAGAAAATGAAATGTTCTTTTATTGCCCATTCGTATAGCAAATCCTTTGCAGATTCAAAATATATGTAACGCATGCTTCGTAAACTCATAATGAGTGCCTGATGATGCTAAATAAAGGGAACTATGTGCATTTCAGAGTGATGGCATTTTCACTTCTGTGGCAACCTCTAAATGCTACAGGTACAATTTAGACGTTCCCTTGTACTATAATCACTGTCATCACTGTGAATGCCTGCATGTAGAAGGAAATCTTCAGAGCTTGATAACAAAGGGGGAATTCACCAGTACGTTAAAATGAAGTGGGCAAGCCCGGCTTGTTAATGAGACTTAGGAAGAGTGCTCTAGACGAGACAGACTCATTCTTGGTACCTTTTGCAACAAAAGAATTGTAATTGGGTTAGACTTGTGCACACCACTTGAAAGGTTTTAATGTGCCCGAAGCCATGGTGCAGCTAAACCTGCTAAACAATGTGACTCCAGGCAGCCACTACCATTGAAACGCGCTTAATGTATGCTGCATAACTGCAATCCAGTGGGATACAGTGACAGTGACAATGACGATACCGTCGTTGGCACACCAGTAAATAGTGCCAGTAGAAGAGACTTGCTGTAATTAACCAGCATACGAGCGTGACTTCTAAAATTGCTATGTCACGCCAGTGAAATCTCGCAGGCCACACCTGCGGTTGGATGCATGATTCTTAGTGAAGTCTTTTTTTTTTCTTTACAATTTTTTTTGCTCCAGAGTGGGGAACGGGGGAAACCTTACAAGAGGGCAGGGCTTTATTTGGGTAAATGTGGTATTTTCGTGACTTGGGCAGGAAAACCGTGTGATAAACAGGACGTCACGAAGGGATGGGCAACAGCGCTGACGAACAACACACAACTATTTTCTGTCCACTGTGCTGTTTTTCATGCTCAAGTCATAAGCCAACCAGCTCAAATATGCATGTTTCTATGAGTATTTTGATGTTGCAAACTGGCCAACGCACAGGATGCTCAGAAGAACTGTCACGACATCAAAGACTGCTCATAACTAGAGTGAGGAACCAACAGGCATGGACTCGCACATGCAATACTCGCAATACTAGATCTATGATCCATAAATAATGCGCTTACTTTTACAGTATTCATTGAGAGGAAGTTTCCACAGTCATCCATATACTGCTTCAAGTCTTTTTCCTGCAAAGACGAAACGAAATCATCACAGTTAGAAAAACGCAGCGTGCATACAACATAGTTATTCTGAAAGAATGCGCAGGGAGCACTTTAATCCAGCACGGCCTAGCAGCACTCACCAAGTATTCGAAGACGAGAGTGAGAGATTTTTCTGTATGAACTATGTCGTGTAGAGTAACTATGTTGTTGTGCTTCAAGTCCTTCAGGAGTGAAACTGCAATGACAAAAACGCAAAAGGTGATTAGAAGTGTGCAAGAATGGAACACAAGTTCTGCAGTGTAGATGGCTCTTAACACTGGTTAAACTATAAGACAAATCATGAGGTCATTTAATAACGGCAAAATGTCTACTCAGTCACAGTAGATAACAATTTGAAGACTCAAATTTATAAGCCATACAAAGATAAACTTCAGGTCACTAGTTCAGCATGTCACAGTAATGTGCTTTGCCTAGCACTAAATAACTGGCAATGCCACCACTGAACATGTCTGCCGCATAGATTTCTGATCAGGAGACTTTGCTTCCACACTTATTTACCAGTCCAGTCCACTCAAGAGATTCCTAAACTTCCACCGAAAACACTACTAGCTGGTCCAAATACGTTGCTCTTTCTCTTCGACTATTTGTTCTGGTCAGCATGACAACAGCCCAGCAACTCAGCTCGCTATCTCTAAGCACAAGAGCCTTTACAATTATTCTGCCCATGAGTGCCTAAAGGTATGTGCCATGAGTGTATGTAACATCCCTGAATTTTTCTTCTATTTTCATCATATGCTAAGCATAGAGCACTAGGATATAATGGTATGTTTTCTCTTTGCATGTTTTTACCGGAAGCATTCAGTACAAACACCGATGATAGGCTACCTTGGTTTATTTTTTTTTTATTTTTGAGATGCCAAGTGTTTATTGCCTAATGAAACCAGACACTAAATTCACCACTGAAAGAGCTCACAATGGCTAACGCAGTAAAAAGATTATACATTTATGGTGACATTGAAATCCTACGTCTTAACAAGTCACTTCTAACTATTATACAGTTCAACTGAAAGACACTTCAACAAACAGGATTAGCCCTTATGAGAGAGTACCACTCTTAAGACTGATTCCACTGCAAGCATTGCCATGTTCCCACTGTGGCAGGGGCTATCGGCAGCTGTAACCTTTACTGCAATGAATTTCGACAGTATGTGGAAGTCTGAACTTATTAAGCAACAAATTTCCCAGAGTGTCCAACCATATTTTTTGTTCACAACTGCACATAACAACAACAACAAAAAAAGACCTTTTGCAGCATGACAACGAAAGCGCAGAAACAACACTGGTAGTTTAAAAAGAATCGAAACCTGCACTGCTGGCCTTGACATTTTGTCCAAGATTGTTATTATCATCATTCCCTAGTCTCTTGAAACTGCATAATCGTTTGCTGTCCTTGGCAGCACTTCTCTCATTAGACATCCATTGTTACTCCAATAAGCTGCCTGCTATCAGCTTTGCACATTATGTGTCCTACCCTAACCTAACTCCATTTCTTCCTCTCACTCTCAACTACAATACTGGCTATACTCATTTTCTCTCTAACCCACACCCTTGTCACGTCTCTTAACCTTGCATCTAACCCAAAGCAAGGAAGTCAATCTGTTCTTTTATTGTTGCAGGAGCTGCCACATAGCACAATAGGGGATGACACACTGTAGCTAATGCTGTGAAACAGTGATAACTGAAGCCTCTAATGACCCCCACCCACCTTCTCTAATGGCAGTACAGGGCGCCCCCTCTTCGTGCTCTAGCCGAATCTCCTTGAGGGCCACCAAATTGTCCGTCAGCCGGCTCTTGCCCTTGAACACCATGGCATAGGTCCCCTGCAGGCCAGAAGAAAAAGAAAAAAAAAATGGGTGTCACTCTTCCAAGCCAATCCTACCCCCGCAACACACCATTTACCCATGCAGTGCAGTCAAGTGCATTTCTCAGAGCAAACAAAAGGCACACTGACAACCAATCCCAACATCATCATAGAATTTCGACAACAACCTGATTTAACCCATTAGAGCCCAGCGTACTTTTAAAAGTACAGTGCCATTTTCATTTGTAAATAATTAAAGACAAAACACAAAGTGTTCCTTGGTACCCCATCTTGCTAAGAAGGGTCATGCGAAGACGACCACATCGTAGTTTTTTGTCAGCTGCATGATGCGTTTGATCTATTCTACACCAAACTTGGAAAAGTGCTGAACATAGCAGGTGCTGCTCTACATGTAGCTTCTTCATTTTTTGTCAAGCATAGCATATGCTTCTCGAAGCTGAAGTATTTGGGTAAGTTTTAGAAAAGAAAGGTGTAAACGATGAATGCATGACATTCCATATACAATACATATTTATGTTGTCCCAAGAAAATGAATGCAGGCGTACTTTGTAAAGTACGCTGGGCCTATGTGTATGGTAGAGGGGCGCACTTGACCTCGAAGCGCACACTATGGTTCTTTTTTACCTATATTTTGTCAAAATATATTTTGCTGCCTACAAGAACTTCAGAGACTGTTGAAGGAAAGAAACGTACTTAGAATTACATCAACATTGCTATTATCCCTCCTGGTTCCTTTCTTGCTGCCAACAAAGATGGTGACGCTCTTTTAGATATAACCATTTAGATATCGCATGAAGAATATTTGAAAAGAAAAATTATTCATGCATCCTTTATTACAAATTGGAAAATTAGTGGGAGGGAACAGAAAACAACAAAGACCATGTATATTCCTACACCAATCGAGATGAGTTATGCAATAAAGTAGGGCAACACATTTTCGTGAACCAGGCGTAGACCCAACCTCTTGAAATGACAGAAAATTGTAACAAAAATGACACCTAGTAATCTCAGATTGTAATGCAATAACCAACTGTCATTGAAAGAGATGTCACCAGTCTCTAATTTTTCAATTACCACTGAACCAAATGCTGAACGCTTCAGTTTTGAATGCCTGTATTCATCGCCAATCATCGTGTTTAGATCAGCGTCAATAATATATTTGCGTTGCGCACGCCTCTGAAAGCAACAGCAAAACCCTTCCTTCTTACTTGATGAAGTCACCTGTTAAGTAAGAACACCTCCATAATAAACAATATTTCCCACTGAAATGCTAATTTTGACACCAGAAGGTTATGCAAGCTTAAGCAAAATTTCGTTTGACTCTTCACTGAAAGCCTTTTTGTTTTTGGAAGCTCCAAGACATAGTGCATACATTTCATGACGTACATCAGGCTTTGCTCCCATAAAGGTCCAGCGTACTTAGTGAAGTACACTATCGTAGCGTTTCAAAGGAAGCGCCACTAGCAAAACTTTTACAATGTATTTACAGCGTGAAAAGATTGTGACATGAAAATCAACAAAATGTAACTGGTAGATTTTTCTTGGGCCTTAATGGTTTAACAACGCTGCATTCCTGATCCTCTATAGAGTCCCATTAACCCTACACCTAGCATCAAACAGGAGGTCAGTCAAAGCAGTCAGTCAAAGCTGCAATATTAGAGGCACAGTTAGATGCCTTTACAACTAAGTTCGCTGGACCTTTGAAATCCTTCATCAGACAGATCACTTTGTTTAAGGGCTAAGCAGGCTAAGCATGTTAAACAACAAAAACTCTATTTAACGTGAATTCAAGAGACAATTGGTGAACCAAGTCGCTAATGTTTTTGTGCGCACTTTGATAGAATGCGGGAGTGCAGTCAAGTTTATTCCACCGTGATTCACTGCATGCTCTATGGCAAAATGCAGGAGCTACGCAATATAAGGCTGCAGATCGTCAAACGCCACTGTCGCCTCCCATGCCGTCAAAGTCCTTGGTTCGTTTACAGGTGCTTCATCACTGTTGGTTTCGTTGACCTGCACATACTTTCTGCCTTAGATGGCTTCGAAGACATCATCGGCAGTCAGTTACGATTACATCACGTCATCAACTACAATGCGGCCCTCAGCAGTTGCACCATCTGTTACATTACAACAAGCAGTGTACGAGTTTAGTGATTCCTGGAGCAGCGCAGTAGGACTACTTCAAGTATCGTCAAGCTATTTAGGCTTGCCGTTAGTGCTGCTGTTAGGATTAGCGTAGAGCACAAACTTGTGACATCAGCAGAGGGCAGTAGAGCCACCGCTACAAGGCATTCGTTGTAAAGCGACAAATTGTCTCTCGGGGATGCCCAAATTTCTTCACTGTACAGGCAAATTTGTTGTAGCAGTGGTCTTTGTTGTAGAGGTGTTCCCAATACATATTAAAGATCGGAATTTGACAGGGGCTTAATCAATCCTTCATTATGGAAGCATTCGACTGTATTACAGTCACTGAAAAAACGACCACACACGTGCATTTCACAGAATTGGGCTACTATGGAAGCGCATGCCAGATACGGCAGGCAAATGGTGGGACACACAGACATAGGCGTGCATGCAACATAAAGGGGATCCTGCTGCTCTTACCTCCCCAAGCTTGTCCAACTTCGTGTAGGTCTCCATCTTCCCAAATCCGATTTCAGACTGCACACAGAGTAAAGGTAAAGAAGACACCATTATCTCATTTTGTGGGTTGCAGCTACATTGCACTGAACCTAAAGGTTTCTCTTTGCTTGTTAACTATTGGCTGGCGGACTATGACAGACAATGAGAACTGAAATCTTGCCGGCAAAGGAACAGGGCAAAAAATATCAGGACACAAGCTCAATTTTTCTGTTACTAGCCGAGAAATGAAGTCAAAGAATAACTGATTCTGTGCTTCAAGTAAGTCCAATGTCAGTTTAGTATTACTGAAAACCAACAAACCAACAAAGAAGATGAAAGAAATAACACCGCAGTGGAAGAGCAGTAGTGACGTCAATTTATTGTGACATTGCCACAGTACAGGCAGGAGTGTCAAAGGCAACAGTAACTTGCAGTTAAAATGGCCGCACAGGGTCAATGTCATGAAATGGAGGACATTTGTTTCTCCATTAATGCTATTAATGATGCTCCAGCCTTTAATAAAACTTAAAAGAATTCCACCTTAAAAGAAAGTTCACCTTAGTATAAGTGCAAACATAGGCTAAGTAAGACATTCCTTATTTGTGCCCTTTGATTAAATGGGTAAAGCAAGCCAGAGCTACGAAAGTGAGATGGCTAAAACCTTCCAAGGAAAATGGCAGATTCAAGAAAAATGCAAGAAAGGCAACGACCTTCTTTAGTGACCAGACGTGCTCTCTAAGTGTGATTAGATTTTATGGTGAACTAAAAACATTTCGACGTGACATTAAGTTCTTTCTGTAAGTTCATCTCAGTTTACTTATTACATTAAGTTCCTGTATCTCCAGTTCCTTGCACTGTTTGGAAATACCCATACCCTAGCTAAACCCTTTTGGCAGCTAAGCAGGAAAAAGACAACTACAGGCACAAGAGCCCTCAGTACATTCGCAGCATGCGTCACCACTGTGACAGCATGGTGGCAGTGACAGCGCAATTACGTTGACATTATGACAATGGCACAATGACTAGCACGTCACCAGGGTCAAATGCCAGTTGGACTGACGGACTTGACATGAAAGTGAAAAAAGGATTGAAAGCTGAGTGAACAGGTATGTGTTCATTGTAGTTACCCAAGCAGCGCTCACAGTTAAGACGGATGACAAAAGTTTGTCTTCACTGTGAGCATAGCTTAGAGGCAGATACTGAATGGAGACCATCAACAGATGAAAAGAAAGTCTATAACAGCAACTGCTCTGAAAAGTAAGCAAAGTGAACATGTGACGGCACTCCTTAAAATATTCCCACAGTCTCAGCCATGCTTAACGCATTCACTGCACGTAGGTGACAGGTGGGTCATAGCAGTTATTTCCTCTGCGCAGCTGTGCAGGGGCTTTTCTGCGATTTGCAAGTGACATTTCTGCTAGAAATTAACTAAGAACAAAAGTTGTTGTTGCTTCTGATCTAACATGCCGTGGCACGATCTCTCTGCTCCTTGAAACAATTTCAAAAGGTCACAATTTCCAGGCGGCTCACCGGTGGGTCACACTGAAGCAATATGACAAGTGACACACCGGAGGATCAGCATGCACATGAATCAAGACTTAAAAAAAGCGCTGCTGCAGTGAACCTGTTAAAGGGACACTAAATGGATATACTAAGTCGATGTGGACTGTTTAAATACCATTCCCAAATCCTCGGAGCACTTGTTTTGCGCCAAGAAAAAACTTAGTTTACGAGAAAATTGCATTTGAAGGGTCAGAATATCTTTTTTGAAATTAAGATCTCCTGCCACCCAACTGGAGCAGTTGCATTCGTTGCATACGCCATCACCAACTTTTGCTTATGGTTTGCTTATGGCCATCGGTGAGTAAACCTGTGCCCAACAGATGGCAGTGGCGAGCCAAGACAGAGCGGTGCATTCGCTGTTGCAGCTGCTTTTTGGTTAAGTGGCGTAGACTATTCGGGCAACCCACGACACCACATGGAAGTTCAATTCTTTGCTAATTGCAGTTTGTGCGAGTTCCGCGAGCCAGCAAAACCTGTGCAGCACTACGCAACAACGAAACTACTGAAATGCGAAAGCGTGGGCGGCGCAGAGTCGAGCAAAAACAAAACCTTTCGACTGCCCCTGTCGTTGTCAAGGGTAACTTCAATGAGTTCTTTTTTCTAAAATTAAATAGAACTAGGCAAGTAGCATTTTATTTCGTCTTACAATACAAGGATGTTTTTTGCAACGAGTGGTTGAGTACTAGTAACAAAATTGTGCTTCCGTCATCGGACAAGTACTTGAAAGTCCCTGGGAAGACTCTAATCATGGGGTGCATTTACCTCAATTTGTTATTATTAAGGCTCTGTTCATGATAATATCAACGCCTTAGGGATTCTCGAGCACGAAGCTGCCACTTTCGCTTGACTTAATATTTGCCTTTAGTGTCCCTTTAAGCAGGGGAGCAGAAAACAAACACCTCACTTAAGACGACACTTTTGTCAAAACAAGACAGATGATACACCATTCATGCAAAATTTGAATTTTATTCTCTAGCTTGCTCTGTTGCGTTTTAATGAAGTGTGAAACCATCACAAGCATTAAGCTACACTGATTCAATATTGGCTCTGAGAGATCAAAATAGGTGGCACTGTCAAACTCTGCCAAACTACTCCTAATTGGTGCATTAATACATTCGCAGAAGCTCCATCCCTGTAGTTTTCCCTTTGTTGCTACAGAAAGTTATTTGTGATTATAAAAACATAAGTGATGGATACACACCAGAGACTGCCTTCGGATAGACCTACTGAGAGGGCCATCCAGGACCTGCTGCTGCTTGTTGAGGAAGCTCTCGGGAAGCCGCAGATCAGCGGGTAGTGACAACCGCTTGCTGATGTCGGACTGTGCAAAAACAAAGAGAACGCCAGTATTAGGGACACATTGAACCTTTGGTTCAAAACAGAAGGGAGCCCCTTGTCTCATCAGACCCTAAAGAGAATGTGTCAGTGATTGGGCAAGAATGAATACAGACTCTAGCTTCAGGCAAAAACTCTCGATCGACCACAGAGAAAGGCTGAACATGTTAAAGAAAAAAAGTGGTTTGCTAAGCTTAACAACTTCCTTAATAAACCTGCATGCCACCAATGCTTCTCACCTGCTTCTATAAAGCCTTTTCTTCATTGCTACTAACTCTATCAAATACATTGCAGGCACAAACAATATGCAAAAGTCCGTAAGCAGGTTTTCCCAAGCTAACATTCTCTAACCAAGATGGCCACATTCCTGCTAGTGGAACGGTCAAAGTTGAGACGCACATTTTGGAAGCCTGAATGGTGTTGGGAACAGACGGTGGTAGGAATGATGTCGCTGACCCCATATGGTGATACTTCAATTTCTGATGCTAACCCAAGGTCCACCATTTTCGTTGTGTCAAAGAAGGTGTGTGCAAAAGCGCACTTGAAGGTTTTGCATATTGTCTATACACAGGAGCTACGTAATCAATGCAGCCATAGAATTCTCATTTCGTGTGTATTTCAGAGGAATTCCTTATTTGCGATGCTTTCTACGGAATAACTACACTTAATTAACATACTACTACAATTACAAATTCTGGACATATGGTTACGTCAAATCACATTATGTGCATGCCTTCATTATGTTTTGGTCACAATCAGGACAGGTGTGCTGCAGCGACTTAATGCAAGAAGGCAAGCTTGTTCAATGGTTAATAGGCTCAGATTTAAGACATCTTCAATGTAATAATTATGTCATATTTCACAACATTAAAGATACGAGACTAGATTTTACATATGATTACATGATGAATACCTGTATGTTCCTTCCACACACAACATGCAATTTTTGTTCATGAAAGTGAACGAGAAAAAATCTCTCTAGCTGTCTTGGCATTGGCTGATAAGTGTTAACCAGGGTATAGCATCCTTCACTCAAGCCAATAACAAGTAACCATCACCACTGTCATTCTCTCCACGACCACACCAGCAAAGGCGAAATTTTGAGAGCAAGACGTAACCAAACATGTAGCCACTGGCAAGCATAGTGGCGAGCCTGGCCCTGATGTGAGTACAAGCGTGTCCTTCTAAAAACGCTTCAATGATTCTGTCGAAAACAACATATAAAACAACGCCCCCCCTGGCTAGAGCAGACAGGATTACACGCACAAAAAAAGAAAGAAAAAAAAATGTAACAGTCACAACAGCACAGACAACTGTGCAAGAGAGAGTGAATGGAGGCATGGTGCGTGTCTGAAGGCCAAGTGACAGCAGCGCCGCCTCCCTAACAAATCCAGACAGCTGAAAACAAAAGGCGGCACACCCTGCGCTGTCATTCCCACCTCTTGTGTCAAGTGCCTCTTGAAACTACGTTCCTCACTGGCATTCCTGTTGATCCATTTCCATATACAGCCCAACAATTCCACTCGCTTTCCATCCAACTTTTACATACAGTATCCAATAAAGGTACAATACGAATTCCGAGTCCTTTTACGAGAATTATGTGTGAATTTTTTATCAGTTTGTTGATATGGTGTAACTGGGGCTCTGCAAGAACAAAATAAGGAAAGGGGTCAAGGATCTCAGAGACTAGTGTTGCCATGTGGGCAACATGAGCTGTGTCTCTAGAAGGTCACATGAACATAGAGTCCTCATCTTACTTGTAGTAGCCCAAGATCTCTGGGACACCAGCTAAATCAAAAACAGGCCTTGTCTCTAACACACATCGACATTTTATCATGGCATGTTATCCAAGCAAAGGGGGCCCTGCCCACTTTCACAGCTGTCAATCTCAAAGAGCTTGAAGGGGGAAATGGAGCAGGAAGATGAAGTGGGTCAAAAGTAGAAAGAGTAATGAATGGGAAAGGAAAATAGACACGGAAACCCGAGTAACAGACTTCAGTCTCTTCTACTGAGCCAAGTGAAAGAGCAGAGCTGAAAGATGAGCCTGACAGCGACAGGGATGAAAGGGCTGTGTAAGTGGAGTTTGGGCAACTGCTGCCAGGGTCAAGCAGTCACCCAACACCAGAAACGCTATTCAAGGACTGACTGTGCTGACCTCATTACATTAACTTCTGCAAAGGACATCAACGCAGAATGAACATGCAACTGTTTTGAAATAAAACATGTACTGAGGCACACCATGCAGGCTGGTACTGCTCCATCCAAAGCTAAAAGTAAAAAAGAAAAAAAAAGAAAGAAAGCCTTGCTGCCATGTTAGAGGCCTCCCATGAGAAGTCAGTGGATACAGTGCTCTGTTAGCAAGAAATTACACATCCAACGCATAGCCGCTGTGGTTGCCATCAGATCAGCAAGATTGTAGAAACGACTGTGCACTGAGATTTTTGAGAACAGCAGTTGCAGCTATGGTGAGCTAAATTTCATCAACTAAGATACAGAACTGACAGGGAAGTAGGTTGGCTATTTAGTAACCAGCGCTGCAACAAATTTTTGTTGCTGTCACCCCAACAATGAATGAACATAATGACTGTGATTAAACAGCACAAATCAATTGTTATCAAAGCAATGCTCATTGATCTGACCCCACAGTTCTTGCTTCTCCTTGTTTATGTTTTGATAGTGAAATAATTAAGGGAGACTGCCACAGTATCACATAGGCAAGTTTTCCCTGAACCTGCCAAGGCTCATGTGTCCTGCCTATGGTGCAGTAAGAATGCTCATCTAGCTTTCAGCCTAATCATATTTACGTGGAACTGTCCTTTCTCTTTTTCCCCTGTCCTTTGACTCCAACTATTTGTGCAAACTATATTTTGAAGTGCCATTAAACATTAGGTCACCACGGTAATAATCACCAGCCTATTTATGTTCGCTGCAGAACGAAGGCCTCTCCCAGCGATTTTCAGATATCACTGTAATGTGTCCTATGCCTGTGAATTTCCTGATCTCCATCACACCTTCTAGTTGTCCGCCATCCCTGACTGAGTTTCCCCACACTTAGCACCCCTATTCTGCTACTCTAGTAGACATCAGCCACTTTGATCTATGCTTTACATATCTCTTCCTGTAAATCTCAACTAGAATACTGACTATCCTGATTTACTCTCTCTAATCCACACATCTGTTTTACGTAAGGTGCCCCAGTGCAATTGAGGCAGAGTAAAACAGATGGAAACACTTGGATAGCCCTTGTAGGCAACAAATCTTCACACTACTGCTTAGTCACACAAGCAATATACTTGGGCAGCGTAACACAGTTCCTGGCGCAACTGTCTGATTAATGGCAGAATTGGAGAGCTTTGTTTTTTGCTTGGTACATGATACATTACAACGATATATGTCAGGACCTTTGCACATGCATGTCATGTACCGCGAATCCAGCAGCTGCTGAGGAGACAATGCAGTGCCGACGAACGCATCTCGCGGGGCATTCGGGTGGAGTATGGCTATAAATAAATAAAAAAATTTAACGAATACTTTACCTGACTGGTTCTGCGGTTGTTGTTGGTCTTGGGCCGAAGCCGCACGGGCGAGATGACCTCGTCCGAAGCACCGGATGCCTCCTCACTCTCGCCATCAGAGCCGATCCGGGGATGCTCGTGAACAACACCTGCACAGTAGAAAAAAATCGACGTGTTAGTTTCCAATATTCCTTCCCTGCACTGCGAACAGTAAGTTGCTACAGTAATGAATTAAGCAAGAAAAACAACTCCTTTTGCAAGCGTTCTATGTGGATTCCCACAAATTATTTAAAGGTACATTTACGTGTGTTGACAGTTGATTTTAGCACACATGCTATGAATTTTACAATATAGGATTCATTATGAACAGCTGCATAAAAATTTTGTTTTCCAGCCATAACAAGGAGCACAGATGTAGTGCTGAACCACATAAGCCACGCAGAACAAATTGTCATGTAATGGTTGGATATCTTGTATAAAAAATATAGCAGATGTTAACGTTTCTGCCATTTCACAGAGCAGGTGTAGGGGGCTACTGCTCCCACAATCATTAACCATCCTCAATTACACACAAAAAGTTGCTATTTTAATGATGTGTGCTAATTACTATATGAATAGCACCAGAAGGAATTGCATGAGGTGCATAAGAAAATGCAATCATGACATAATAATGTTCTGCGCAATGCAATATACTAAAAACAAGCTGTGGATATCTTAGCCTAGAATAATTGCATCATTGCTGCTACAATGAGTAGTTACAGCATTACTAACATTTTGCTGAAAAGCAGACTGATACTAAGAAAAAATTTTACAATGAAAACAAAACACCACTCTACTTAATTTTGCTTTGGTGGTTCAGTATTCATCCTACTATTATTTCATGAAGTGTCGCTTGTAAAAAGCAAACTAACTGCTACTCAATGACCAGGAAAGAGAAGAAAAAAACACCCACAAATTTTAATTACCTCCCTTTTCATATGATTATATCATCTATAGCATTCACCCTATGCTAGTAGCATTCAATTAAAAACTTCACTCACAAGAACACAACTCTCCAGAAGAATAGCTTTCCTATCATTCTGATTGATCATTCTCATCAATAACCACACAACGAAGCGGCATAACAGCAGCGATTCCAACACGGCCCGCATTCTGCACGCCTGACACACTACAAGGATGCGCCTGCCACGATATCCACTGCGCTTACGTCTACCACTCCATCGGCTGATAACACACAATTGCAGGCACAGGAAACACAGTCAACTCCACGATTATCAAGAGCACCACTAACGAAAACAAGGTCATAGCAATCTGCTGCGGCACTCTGGCCAAAGAAATGGGAGTCGTTCAATCCAGTTTTGAGAGCTCTGCAAATACTCAAGGTGTTCTCGTAACCTCAATTATCCGAAGTAGCAAAACAGCATGTGTAGGCCTTTGTAAAGGCGTTAGACACTTGGCAGAATACTAAGCCCATATAGGTGAGGATTGCTTGCAGTTACAAGGCAACGTGCAACAATTTAATTTGTTTGACTGACTGATTACAATAAAACAAAGAGGCAATGATGCAAAGCATCTGTCTCGCAGCTTTTAGGGTCATAGAGTCTGCCACAAATACTACTAGGGCGAATTATGGTGGCGGTGTCTGGGGTCTGCAAGCATGGCAGTTCAGCTGGCACGCGATGAGGCAGTATATGGTATTGCCTAAACTCCGGCCTCCTGGATTCAGACACTGTTGCAACTTTACAAATTTGTCATTTTCAACAAAATATTGCATAAGAAATCCAACTAGTCACAATGATTATGCAGGTGCATAGAAACTTAATGCCTTGATGCGTGTAGAGAATAGCTTCTTAGAAATTTAAAACACTAAAGGATAAGGACACATCAAGAACAACTTAAGCCATAAATGCAAAAGAAAAGACAAATCCATGTACTAATCATTCTTACGGCAGCTGAATACTTGCAGCACCAGAATTCCTTGCAGTATTTTCTGTAGGAAACTACCTGGCCTAACCTGACCCGGAGTTACTGAGCATGCCATGCTGAGCAGCGTGAACCATTACTCTAACCTGATTAACCTAACCTCACTGCATAAAATATTCATAGAATGTGTAGCACTTGTCACTCCGGGTGAAAAAAAAGAATACCATAGGGCTTTTTCACTGAAGAAACTTATAGCAAACCCATATATATGTTACAACTAATCAAAGTGACATTGTTTGCACGCAGGGCTTGTTGGTATCATTCTGAAGGATTTATTAGGTGCAGTACACCACACGAAAGACAAGAGATATAGACACAAGGCAATAACATTCAACAATGCATTTTCAAAGACATTTTTTTGACATCGGAAAGGTGTTGTAGGAAGTTAAATGTCTCCGAAAAAGACTTTGTTAAATGTTAGCGCTGTGTGTAAGTGTGTCCTTATCACTCTTTTGACGTGCGTCGGGCTTGTGACGGGCGTCGGGTGCATTACACCTAAGCCCTTTAGTATAGCTAGATAAAGGTGCACTATATCTGCGCACTCAGAAACACCATTTTAAGAAGCAAAGGCACCTCCCTGAACAAGAAAAGCTTGCACCTCCCTGAACAAGAAAAGCATGATTTCCTGTTTTTACTCTCACAAAGACAAAGTGCTGGCAATGGTCAAGCTAAACAGCTCCGCATTCTTCGCAAAAAAAGAAAAAAGGACAATGACAGAGAAGTGCATCTACAGCTGGACAATTCTTTGAATTTCATTTGCATGCAATTCAGCCACAGCCTTCACGAGAGCAGGCAACGCTGTGGCAGCCAATTTTTCCCGAAGTTATGTGAAGCAGGCCTGAGACAATAATAAGGAAGGAATGTGCGGACAATGGAGGTCTGCGTTAGAGGACTCAGAAGAGGAAACAGGCCGGCTGGACAAACAAGTCAGCGATAAGGAAAGCCCAACTGAGCGTGGAGAATGAAAAGCATGTGTCCTTCGCTTTGAGAGGAACATGTACAGCAACCCGCCGATTGTTTTCTGACCGTCATGAGACGCAAGAAAAAAATACAATCGAAAGGCCTATAAGCAGGAAAGTTTCTTTCGTGTCTACCACCAATGCTTTTCTTCACTTTCTGCTCTCTCTTTCTCTAGATGGTCTACAGATGAAACGAATGGTCGAACTTAAAAGTGGTCTGCTTTACGAGAGAGTTTCATGGCGAGAGACATAAGTGTCAAAGGATATCACCTAAGTGGTCATGACATGTCTTTATGAGGTGTTAGAGTCAAAAGGGTCAGATTTATTTTAGGACAGGCAGCGTACCTCAGAGTGAGATGGTGGCGCTACACAAATGCAGGGTGGAGTTAGTTGCTAGTTGTTAGCAGATGACAAAGGAGGAAAACGTTAGCTCTAATCACCAGAGCCTCGGTTGGTCAAATTAAGAACCTCTAGACGACAGTGAAGACAAGTGTTTGGAAACGTTGACAACAATACCAATCAGCAAAAAAAGAGAGCAATACAACCTGCTTTGCTAAGAGCCATTATTACATTAAAATTCAGCTTCTTTTTTTTTCGTCCCTCTTCTTCCCTCCCTATTCAATCTATCTGCACATGTCACAAGTACGCTTAGCTTCCGAGAGTCTCCGGCAGTTCACGATGACAAACCGAAGAGACAGACCCCTTAATTTCATGCAAAACCTTAAACGCGAAAAAATGGTATATGAGCAACGTGTTTAGCAATCCTTTATCGCCGCCTTCTGTCCCACATCCGTTCACCCTTTTAATATCCTTTTTTTTTTTTTATAACCACGCAAATAGACGCCGTGCAACATCCGCCCTTTCCCGCACGCAATACCGTTATAATCGGCGTTTCCAGATTCGGGTTCTGACGCTTGCGCTGCGCCCCCCCCCCCCCCCGCGCAAGAAAGCAAGCGAGCAGGCGCAGAAACCTCCTTTCCCAAAGGCCCCCTTTCCCATGCACGCAGCCAAGCCAAACCGCGGCAGCCAAACTAAAGCCAGCCTGGCTAGGCTAACTACACAAGCTTGCCGGCTGTCGCAAGCATACGCGTTCAAACCGCCGAAATGGGTCAGCGCTGGTTCGTCGAGCGCCCGCCTCCGGAGTACATAATAAGCAAAACAACAAAACGAAATAAGGCCGCGCCGCCGGCTCGGTGCACGCTTCAGACCACAGCCCTGTCGGGCCGTGAAAACTCTCTTCGTCTCGGTCGCCCACGGAGCGTCAAGTCGGTACGTCGAGAGCGCAGGCGCCCGCCTTGACGTCGTTCCCCTTGAAAGACGGCTTCGCCCTCATGCGCCAGTCCGGAGGCGGCTGAGAGACGTTGAGGGGAACCGGGGTGGGGGCTGAACCTGAAGTGCCAAATCTAACGCTCGCTGCATGGTAGGCAAGCGATCTTAAAGGAGGCCGTCGCTGCCCTTGGCGAAATAGGTCCATATTATTTTCAGCCGAAGCCGAAAGCGAGGGGAATCCGTGGCGCCAAGGCCTGCGCTAACGGTAAAACGACGGTAAAAAGCTAACGGTAAAAAAGAGGAGTTGCAGACGGCGGAAAGGCCGAGACGCGCGCGGCAGTGAAAAACGAAACAACATTTACGTCAATGCAGACCACCCAGAGAGAAAGAAAGGGGTGGAGGGCACCAGGGACCCAGCGGGCGAAACAGAACGAAGCTAAAATTGAGTAGGGCCAGAGAAGGCTTTCTCTTTGCGTAGGGCAGGTGACACTCGCCGGGTTTAAGCACACACACTTTACCAGAGAACTCGACGCTTCGTTTGCGCGTCTCCATGCAGTAGGGAAACAATTTGCTTATAGATGCGAGAGCGCGACAGTTCCCCCCCCACCCCGCCCCCCATCCCTCTCTTGTGACAGGTTTATTTTAACTTGTCCGTAAATGCACCAACTTTCACGGAAAACTGGGTTACCGAAGACATGGACGGCAGCGGTAACGCCGGTGGCGACATCTCGTGACAATTTGTTACAACGCGTTAGAAGCTCTCTGGTTTACAAGGTGTTACCACCAGCGTTGTCACTGACCATCCACGTCTCCGGTAAACCGGTCATTCGTAAAAGGTAAGGACAAGCTGAATCCCCTCCGACGGTTTGCGCATAAATATCAAGACTTCGTAGGCTACGGTGGATTGCGGCGCCGACACAGGCAAACGGAGAATACAATAAAGAAAAGCGCGCGCAAGATGACCGAAGCCACACATGGCATCACACGTGGGGGTGCCCTATGCACCCCCCCCCCATCGCCCGGCCCTCCGTAAATTGATACAGGTTGATTGATTGATTGATTCTTGGGTGGGCTGAGGGGGTTGCGAGGGGCTACCGTGAGCAGCACCTTTCCCTCCCCCCTCTATCGATCGTTCCTTCAAAAGGATAAAAGGAAAGGTTTCACCACCAACCCCCCCACCACCCACATGACTCTCAATGGCTGCTCGCTATATACAACATACGAAGTTGCGCGGCATACCGCAGAAGGCTCCTGTATCGTGCATCAACTCAAGCAGAGCCGGAAAGAACTAAAAATGGGGCGGGCATTAGGAGAAAGCCCACAAGTGGTCCACAGACGCGCCGAGACTATATATACACCCCAGCAGCAGACGTCACTGCCCACGACAGTGCAGCCAGAATCGGAAGAGCGTGGCAAAGGATGTGAAAATGACTTCGCGTTGACGCCACGCAGTGTCCGCAAGTAAATCTGTGCAACACTGGAGCCGCGTTTCCAAAGACCCGTGCACGCGAGACTTGTCACAACCAACGATCCTCCGACATCCAAGGCTGAAGCATACATCCCAAACTAGTTTTACGTTGAAGAGGGTGAATAACATATGTCGGGCCAGATGGTAACACAGCGTGCACTTACGTTGCGATTTCGCGCGCGTGCAAGAAATTGTTTTTTTTTTTTCTTTAATGCAACAAACGATGTTGAAAGTGAACAGTCTGTGCCCCCTTTTCGTGGAAGTGGCCCGCAGAAACAATCTCCGACTTCAAAACGCATTAATTGCCCACAATCTAGCACAGAGATCCCCACCCCATCCTCCTGCTGCGTGGTCTCTGCTAGAGAACGTATATGGGAGGCTATGCTTAGCACTAAGAGCTTGTTTATAAAGACATCGCAGTTTACGGAACATCGAACACAGCAGCGCCGGCGGCGCCATTTTATGACACGTTTACTACATTTGCCCCGGCAACACACAGCCCCCGAAAGCTAATACTGCTGGTGTAATACAAAGCGTCGGTAGCAACCTAATCGTTTACGTGCAGTAACTTTATTACTTCTGCTTCGGCGAGAACAATTACGCTACGCAACAAATTTTCAAGTGCGTTGTAGATGTACACAGCGTCACGGTATGTTGCTTACCGGGGGGAGCTCTGCTATACTGCTGTCCACGGCCGAACAGGAGAGTTTTAGGGAGGAGCTAAAACTCTCTTGAAATTCTGTCCCACGGTTTGTAGCCCGGCGCAACAGCGTCATACTCAGTAACGCACTGCACGGTTTTGTTGAGGCAGACCGGAGAAGAAGCGGACACGGGAGCAGCGGGAACCGCGGCCCATGTGGAAAGGCAACGAAGCGGCACAAGGCGGGATCGCGCCGTTGCCCGGCCAACCGATCCAGCGCGCGGAGGCGGCGGCAAATAATGCGTTCCCTTCTCCAGATCACCGGTGCCGGCGCGGAGACGAGCAACGAAAAAAAAAAAACGAGAGAGCAAAAGAGAAATTGGCCGGCAGGCGTAGAAGGTCTGGCGAAATTGGCGCAACGTTAAAGCGCCCAGTCCCTGGACGCCGACACAAGTGTGGGAGAGAGAGAGAGAGACAGAGGCCGAGAGAGAGAGAAAGATAGAAAAGCGCAGCGGCGTAGAAACAGAAAGTCGATACGGCTTAGAGCCTCGCTCATCCAGAAGAGGAGGTGCAACGGGTCAGCGAAGCCTGACAAAAATCGGGCCACGGGGGCCAGCAGGGAAAAAGGGAGCGCGCGCTATCCCCATCTCGACGAGTAGGTGCTCCCGCGGGCAGTCTCTCTCTCTCTGCTCACGGTCTTTTTTCCCCATCTCGACGAAGAGGTGCTCGTTGCTCCCGCGGGCAGCCTCTCTCTCTCTCTCCTCGCGGGCTTTTGCCGTTCACTGCTGCTACTGCTGCTGGTGGCGGTGTTGCGGGGTTTCGCGAAAGCGAGAACGGAGCAACACAGAAAGAGAGCTCACCGGGAAACCGGGCGGCAGTAAAACGACTGCAGGACAGGAAACGGGTGTGAGAGCGGGTGTCGAGAGAATTTTGGGGACGCGAAGAAGCCACGGCACCCCGCGCACCGGTGGAAATGGGATCTCCTGCTCTCTCTCTCTCTCTCTCTCTCGCTGTGTCACTAGCACCGAACGAGTTACTGCACTGCCTACCATAAGAAGCCAACAAAGAAAGACACCTAAGGACAACATAGGGGAAATTACTTCCACTTACTAATTGAATTAAAGAAAAGATAAATTAATGGCGATGAAAGTGGATGAAAAAAAAAAACATCTTGCCGCAGGTGAGGAACGATCCCACGCCTTCGCATTACGCGTGCGATGCTCTGCCTACTAACGTCACTGCCGAGCAGAGAGGCCTGAGAAAGAGAGTGGGCCAGAAAGCGAGACAGAGCGCGAATGGCCAGTAGTAAGAATGACGGTAGAGAGATGACGTGCGTGCCAGACGACAGTAAAAGAAAAAAAAATTCCGCGTGTCGACACGCTGCAGTAAGCATACGCGCTCTGCTAAATCGGAAGGCGGCCAAATTGGCAGCGGCCTGCGGCTTCTTCCACCACCTAGAAGGAACTGTCCCATTCGGCACCGACGCTTTTTTTTTTCTTTCTTTTTTCTGCAACCAGCGACAGACTCCACGGACTACACCCGCATGTGCTCTTTCTCACCTGGCAGAAGCGAGCAGTTAGAACGTGTCATCTTGACGCGTGGCGTGCAGCAACCTGCTCCCCCCCGCCAACTCCCCTCCGACGTAAGACATTTATAGACGATAGTACAGTGGATGGTTTGAAAAGACGTCATTGTGGACGCCACGTTCGGGAATTACGAGCACGGTAGCCCGAGAGATCGGCTTTATCAAACTCGCTCCAGTACGTGACACAGCAGCGCGAGCTATATACCCGAGGGTCTGTACGCAAATGTCGCGAAATGGTGTCACTACGGACGCCATGTTAAAGTTCCGCCGAGCACGGTACGAAAAGATGCGCCTTTTACAGTTCGGTCCTCTTCAGCAGTGCATGGTCATCAACGTGGGTTTTAAGATGGCGATCGTGAGGTCACGTGCAAGTAATCCTGAAATGATGCCATCACACGACACCATCTCGGAGCTCCACAAGCGCGGAAATAGAAAGAAAAGAAAACCGTGCTGCGTCTCGATCGAATTTGCCCTTCTGCAAGAAGGCACAGGCAGTCAACGATGGAGCCATTTCTCGAACCTCATTCTTTCTGTGGACCATGCATCACAACAGATGTTCTCTCTCTTTCGCTGTTATGAAGTCCACGAAGATACGCTGCTCAAGCTATACATTCGCCTTAGAACCTTCTCGCTCTCACTGATTTCTTTCTTTACCTGAAAGAGCAAGTTATATTGTGCTTCCTGTTTGCATGGAGGCCTCTTGTATGTCATACGTGCCTCAGAGATGTGCGATCGGCTGGCGTTTCACTCGCGATAGCGAGTTATACTTTAGGTTTGCAGCTGTTCGTGTCATCATGTCCGCAGCCCCTTGTGAACCAAGATGTCGGAGGCAACAACAGTCATTCGCGGAGTGCGTCCCAGACGGTGCCGCTAGTCGGCGCCGCAGTAGACCAGAGGCTTCACAGAGGCGCGCAGTAATTGCTAAGTTGCTAAAGCGCAAGTTCGTCCACGTGACCCGAGGCGGCGATTGACGTGCAAGAACACGTATACGCCAGCGGCACCTTGCCATCGCAAGCCCTTTCACTAGCAGTCTTAGGTAAAAAAAACTTTACTTTTGTTATTGTTGCTGCTAACATAGCCTTCGAAATTAGGAGGTGCGCGCTCTCGGAGGGCACGCTGTTAATGTTTCCCACCTCGAATTACGCCCGGCTCGGACATCACGCCGCGCGTTCCGGCAGAAGCACGGAAAAAACTCTATGGAGCATCGCAACACGCGCGAGTGAAACGAGGCGCTTATCGGGACACACGCAGCTTTGAAGAGGCCGCCGCCTCACCGCTCCCAACGGCGAGGCGCCCGAAATGAGCGAAGCCTAAATGCGGGCGCGAACGCTATAAGCGACCTGCTGAATCAGGCGCTATGCGATTCGCCCGAGCTGCCGGCGACTACGAGCGCCTTTTCCTCCCTCTCGAGGCAGTTAATGGAGTGCCCATCGAGATCGGCCACGTGCCGACGGTTTTTTTTTTTGCTCGCATCCTACGCGCCAGTATATACAGTCATCGCCGTATTATATATAAAGCAATCAGAAAAAAATAAAAGAAACAGCCGCGCGTGCGAACAGCTCCACGCGTCGTGTGGTTTAGTTGACGTCAGCCTGATTGACGGCTCAGTCGCCTTCTGCTGTCGTCATCACTGATTACTTTAGTTCAGGCTTTCGTAGGCAAAAATAAGAAGGGAGAGAGGGGAACCGCGGAGAGCCACTTCTTCTTGCTGCTGGTTCATTTCTGCTGAGAATAAGGCGGGTTGGGCTAACGCTATTTTGGTCGGCTAACCAAAACCGCGTCCGCTGGACTGCATGTGGGGTTGAAGGGGAGATGGGACAGCGGTGGCTCCCTAGATTTACGCAGTGTCTGCAATATTAAACGTTTGGGTTTATCGCCGTCATGACACTGTAGTAACAGTTCTCATTAGTTATCGCGATACAAGGGTGGATACACACCGAGAGCACAATTTATGAGTACAGATCTATAAAACAGAACGCCGGCATAAAAGCAATTTGTAACGTGCATAAATCGCTGTCATTCTACAGGTTACATCGCTCGCTCCTCAGCGCGAGCTCATTGCTTGAGACAAAAAAGGGACGGACGAAACGAAAGTCCCGTCAACGTTATCTTTCACGTCGCGTTCACAGGATGCCCCGCCGTTCCAAGTGAAGAGTCACGCCGGATGTTACGCCGCGCACAGGCGAAACTAACCCCTAGAAAAGCGATCGATCAACAACACGCCTCCAGGCTACGATCTAAATTAAACGTTAAAAACAGCATTCCTCCTATTTGGGAGAACGAGGTATTTTTTCCCCCGATCAACACTACTCGCAAACGCTGGTGAAGAATAGAAAAAGGCGAGCTAGGAAGGCAGTGGAAGCGCATTCAAACGACACGCTTAATGACTGCAGTCGATTTAGTCGCTCGCTTTGCAATGCGCAAGCGCGCTTCACCCCCCCCCCCCCCATCTTTCTTTTTCTTTATTCGCACGACAGGTTGTTGTGGCGGCGCCGCGCGCAATGGAATTCACGTGCGCGCCAAAAACACAGCTGCCCCCCCCCCCCCCCCCGTTTCTCTCTCTCTCTATTGCCTCTACTTGCTTCTCAAACAGTGCGCGACGCCGCCAGACGGCCAGACGTCAGCGTTGCCAGGGGCAACGGCAGCGTCGCCATAGCAACGACCCAGAGGATCGCATCGCCATTTTTCTTCCTTCTTTCGCGTCATTGCTGCGGCTGGCTGTCGTACCTCAAGACGCGTTCATCGAATTTTCTCTCTCTCTCTATCCTTTCTTCCCCATAATTTCTTTCTCCACTGGGATTCCTTGCCCACGGCGCAAGGCCCCCTCTCCCTTTCGTCGGAGTACAATCCCTAAAGCCTCCCAAACGCCCCCTTCTTCCGCGTCGCCTCCACCACCTTCACTCTCGCGGTGCTGCTTCAGTTGCCTCCGGGGCTGCGCACTACATCAATCGGTCCATCGTCGTACTGCTCGCGCTGAAGCAGGAGCCCGAGTCGTCCCGGAGATGTCATTCGCCGGCAAGCCAGTGCCGCGCGGATTAAGTTTTACGCCCCGGCTTCTCTGTTCACTCCCGACTCCGCCGTGTCACCCCATTAGGCGCATTAAAGGAAGGACGCGATGCGGCGGATTTGCACGACGTTCTATGTTTGCCGAGCTTCTGTCTCCCCATCTGAAAGTTTCTTGCAGACTTTTTTCTTTTTTGCTTCATTTTCCCCCCTCCATACTTCGATCGAAATGTACACAATCGTCTTCGCCGAACGCAGAATAAACATAGACGTGTCCTGGCTAACTGAAACGCCGGATCGCACAGCACATGGGATTATAGTTTCGCGCGTACTTGCGCTGGCGTTGCGTAGGAGGAAAAGGCGCTAAATATTCTTCAGTTCTCTCTGTTATGCGATCGGAACTTCTCAGCGAAAAAAAAAAAAAAAAACGCGAGCGAACAAACAACAGAATGACGGAGGGCTGGCAACATTTGCGTCAGTCCAGTCCGCCAGTCTCGTAACACCATGAAGAATCGTATTTTATCACACAACTTCAAACAACGGTGATGGGTGTTTGTGTACGGAGGATACGAGCCTTGTGGCTTCCATATACTCTCTATCAGAATATTCCCTCATTTCTCAATTCATCTGGAATGATTGCAGGTCACATTATCTATGCTGCCTCCACACAAACAAAACTAAAGTTTTTCGATCTATTCACAATGCGAGACTACACTTTTCCTTATCATTTGCTACTGTTCTTGTGTAAAATAGTATAGGGAATTCGCCGAAACAATGTACCGGACACATCGTTTCGCCTAAACTACTTGAAGGGAATGGAAGACAGGACAGGGACGTTTGAAGCGTAGATAAAGACAAAATAATCCTACGGCTACAGTTCTCACAATTACGTAATGCCTTTCGTCTACAGTCTGGCTTAATGAGCACCCGGTCAGCGCTTTCGGAATGCAAGAAGAAAGTGATACGAATGTATACAAGGCTTAGAAACCTGTTCGTATAATAAGAGTTAGTGCGCAGAATTTAATGGGAACAGCGCAAATTACGTCATTTACGGTCTCTGTATCAGCTCATCAAATAATTTGTCCCGTCCACTAACAGCAATACGAAATCTCTGCTCGATTCCAGGTGCGACTTCTTGTGTACAACCATAGCTGATAGCAATGAGTTCGATCTCTTTCCGAACTCCGAGCCTATTCTTTCGTTCCTGTTCTATTTTCGCTTATACGTCGAGAACCAGCGCCCTTAACGACTCCTTGAAACGCCGAGAGAGAGAGAGATTCCGTAGCAAAGGCGCGCCTTTCATTTTGGGCCCCAGAAAAACCGCGCGTCTCCACAAAATTATTATTATTATTATTATTATTATTATTATTATTATATGGGATTTACGGCGCGATGGCCAGGGATGGCCAAAGAGCGGCATCTCCAGGAAATGCGCGACGATGAACGGCAAAAAAGCAAAAATGCTAGTGCCGCGTGGGAGGAGTGAAAAATTCACGTGCAACGTTAGCCGCAGGGTACCACAAGAAGAAGGTGCTGTTCGCCCGGCATAAGCAAGGGATGAAGCCATCCATCACGCCCCCTCTCCCCCCTCCCTCCCGTGCTGCTCACCCTCGTCCACACAAGCGGGAGACACCGAGAGTACCTACTAACGAGGAAAGGGAGATGAACGCACGGCAGTAGCAGCGTAGAAGGAAAGGAGGAACTAAAGACGTGGAAATAAATAAAGATCGTGCGGTGGCAGTCAAAATCACATTAGTCAGGATCGGCTTTCCCTCCACACACCCATTTCCCCTTCCCCCGGCAGAGACAGCAGCGTCAGTGTCTCAAGAAACACGTGACAGCGGACGCAGGAGACGCGATAACGCCGGAAAATAAAAAAACATACACCGCGCTTCGCGCGAGGCTGATTTCACAAAGGAACCGCGCGCGCCAACGTTCGCGCTTTGGACAGAATAAGAACGGACAACAACAAAAAACATGCAGGAAAAAGGAATCAGAAGAAGTGGGAGGGACAGAGAGCGCCCCCTGGAATGGTGGCGAAATGAAGACAGCGTTAGAGGAGGAAGATGACGAGGCGGACGGGAGTGACGGCGAGAAAAAGGA